>NW_027141164.1:571553-645204 GCF_036365525.1 Heterodontus francisci | reverse complement strand
TAGGATTGTCAGAGGATACAGCAGGATATTGATCGGTTGGAGACTTGGGCGGAGAAATGGCAGATGGAGGTTAATCTGGACAAATGTGAGGTAATGCATTTTGGAAGGTCTAATGCAGGTGGGGAAGTATACAGTAAATGGCAGAACCTTTGGGAGTATTGACAGGCAGAGAGATCTGGGCGTACAGGTCCACAGGTCACTGGAAAGTGGCAACGCAGGTGGATAAGGTAGTCAAGAAGGCATACAGCATGCTTGCCTTCATCGGTCGGGGCAATAGAGTATAAAAATTGGGAAGTCATGTTGCAGCTGTACAGAACCTTAGTTAGGCCACACTTAGAATATTGCGTGCAACTCTGGTCGCCACACTACCAGAAGGACGTGGAGGCTTTGGAGAGGGTACTGAAGAGGTTTACCAGGATGTTGCCTGGTCTGGAGGGCTATTAGCTATGAGGAGAGGTTGGATAAACTCCGATTGTTTTTACTGGAACGACGGAGGTGGAGGGGCGACATGATAGAGGTTTACAAAGTTATGAGCGACATGGACAGAGTGTATAGTCAGAAGCTTTTTCCCAGGGTGGAAGAGTCAGTTACTAGGGGACATAGGTTTAAGGTGTGAGGGGCAAAGTTTAGAGGGGAATGTGCGAGGCAAGTTCTTTACACAGAGGGTGGTGAGTGCCTGGAACCTGCTGCCAGGGGAGGTGGTGGAAGCAGGTACCAAAGAGACATTTAAGAGACATCTTGACAAATACATGAATAGGATGGGAATAGAGGGATATGGGCCCCGGAAGTGCAGAAGGTTTTAGTTTAGGCAGGCATCAAGATCGGCGCAGGCTTGGAGGGCCGAATGGCCTTGTTCCTGTGCTGTACTGTTCTTTGTTCTTTGACATGGGGGAGGGAGAGAGACAGAGGGGACATGGGAGAGGGAGAGACAGAGGGACATGGGGGCGGGAGAGGGGAGAGACAGAGGGACCTGGGGGGCGAGCGAGGGATATGGAGAGGGAGAGACAGAGGGACATGGAGAGGGAGGGAGAGGACACAGGGACGTGGGGGAGAGGGAGGGATATGGAGAGGGAGAGACAGAGGGACATGGGTGAGGGAGAGACAGAGGGACATGGGGGGGGGAGGGAGAGGGAGAGACGGAGGGCCATGGGGGGAGAGGGTGAGACAGAGGGACATGGGTGATGGAGGGGGAGGGAGAGACAGAGCGACATGGGGGAGAGGGAGGGAGGGAGAGGGGGAGACAGAGGGACATGGGTGATGGAGGGGGAGGGAGAAACAGAGCGACATGGGGGAGAGGGAGGGAGAGGGAGAGACAGAGGGTCATGGGGGCGGGAGAGGGAGAGACAGAGGGACATGGGGGAGAGAGAGGGAGAGACAGAGGGACATGGGGGTGGGAGAGGGAGAGACAGAGGGACATGGGGGCGAGGGGAGGGATATGGAGAGGGAGAGACAGAGGGATATGGAGAGGGAGAGACAGAGGACATGGAGAGGGAGGGAGAGACACAGGACATTGGGGAGAGGGAGGGAGAAGGAGTGACAGAGGGACATGGGTGAGGGAGAGACAGAGGGACATGGGGGGGAGCGAGAGACGGAGGGACATGGGGCGAGAGAGGGGGAGACAGGGACATGGGTGATGGAGGGGGAGGGAGAGACAGAGCGACATGGGGAGAGGGAGTGGGAGGAGAGAAGAGACATGGGGGGGGGAGGGAAGAGGGAGAGACAAAGGGACATGGGTGATGGAGGGTGAGGGAGAGACAGAGAGACATGGGGGGGGAGGGAGAGGGAGAGACAAAGGGACATGGGTGATGGAGGGTGAGGGAGAGACAGAGCGACATGGGGGAGAGGAGCGGGAGGGAGAGACAGGTACATGGAGAGGGAGGGGGAGGGAGAGACAGAGGGACATGGAGAGGGAGAGGGAGAGACAGAGGGACATGGAGAGGAGAGGGAGAGACAGAGGGGACATGGAGAGGGAGAGACAGAGGGACATGGGGGAGAGGGAGAGACAGAGGGACATGGGGGAGAGGGAGAGACAGAGGTACATGGGGGAGAGACAGAGGGACTTGGGAGAGGGAGAGACAGAGGGAGATGGGGGGAGAGGGAGAGACAGAGGGTCATGGGGGGAGAGGGAGGGAGAGACAGAGGGTCATGGGGGAGAGGGAGGGAGAGACAGAGGGGACACGGAGGAGAGACAGAGGGACACGGTGGGGAGCGAGAGGGAGAGACTGAGGGACATGGGGGAGGGAGTGGGAGAGACAGAGGGACATGGGGAGAATGGAGGGGGAGGGAGAGACAGGGACATGGCCAAGAGGGCGGACAGAGGGACATGGGGGAGGAAGAGACAGAGGGACACGGTGAGCGAGAGGGAGAGACAGTTGGACATGGGGAGAGAGGAGGGGGAGAGGGAGAGGTAGAGGGAGAGACAGAGTGTCATGGAGAGAATGAGGAGGAGGGAGAGACTGAGGGGACATGGTGGAGGGAGAGAACAAAGAAAAGGCCAGCACAGGAACAGGCCATTCGGCCCCTCCAAGCTGCGCCGATCCTGATGCCTGCCTAAACTAAAACCTTCTGCACTTCCAGGAACCGTATCCCACTGTTCCCATCCTATTCATGGATTTGTCAAGATGCCTCTTAAACGTCGCTATCGTACCTGCTTCCACCACCTCCCCCGGCAGCAAGTTCCAGGCACTCACCACCCTCTGTGTAAAGAACTTGCCTCGCACATCCCCTCTAAACTTTGCCCCTCTCACCTTAAACCTATGTTCCCTAGTAACTGACTCTTCCACACCTGGGAAAAAGCTTCTGACGATCCACTCTGTCCATGCCGCTCATAACTTTGTAAATTCTCTATCATGTCGCCCCTCCACCTCCGTCGTTCCAGTGAAAACAATCCGAGTTTATCCAACTTCTCCTCATAGCAAATACCCCACCAGACCAGGCAACATCTGGTAAACCTCCTCTGTACCCTCTCTAAAGCCTCCACGTCCTTCTGGGAGTGTGGCGACCAGAATTGCACGCAATATTCGAAGTGTGGCCTAACTAAGGTTCTGTACCAGCTGCAGCATGACTTGCCAATTTTTATACTCTATGCAACCCGACCGATGAAGGCAAGCATGCCGTATGCCTTCTTGACTACCTTATCCACCTGCGTTGCCACTTTCAGTGACCTGTGAAACCTGTACGCCCAGATCTCTCTGCCTGTCAATACTCTAAGGTATCTGCCATTTACTGTATACTTCCCACCTGTATTAGACCTTCCAAAATGCATTACCTCACATTTGTCCGGATTAAACTCCATCTGCCATTTCTCCGCCCAAGTCTCCAACCGATCTATATCCTGCTGTATCCTCTGACAATCCTCATCACTATCCGCAACTCCACCAACCTTTGTGTCGTCCGCAAACTTACTAATCAGACAGCTACATTTTCCTCCAAATCATTTATATATACTACAAACAGCAAAGGTCCCAGCACTGCATCCCTGCGGAACACCACTAGTCACATCCCTCCATTCAGAAAAAGCACCCTTCCACTGCGACCCTCTGTCTTCTATGACTGAGCCAGTTCTGTATCCATCTTGCCAGCTCACCTCTGATCCCGTGTGACTTCACCTTTTGTACCAGTCTGCCATGCGGGACCTTGTCAAAGGATTTTGCTAAAGTCCATATAGATAACATCCACTGCCCTTCCTTCATCAATCATCTTTATCACTTCTTCAAAAAACTCAATCATATTAGTAAGACACGACCTCCCCTTCACAAAACCATGCTGTCTCTTGCTAATAAGTTCGTTTAAAGAACAAAGAACAAAGAAAATTACAGCACAGGAACAGGCCCTTCGGCCCTCCAAGTCTGCGCCGATCCAGATCCTCTCTCTAAACATGTCGCCTATTTTCTAAGGTTCTGTATCTCTTTTCTTCCTGCCCATTCATGTATCTGTCTAGATACATCTTAAAAGACTCCATCGTGCCCGCATCTACCACCTCCGCTGGCAATGCGTTCCAGGTGCCCACCACCCTCTGCGTAAAGAACTTTCCACACATATCCCCCCTAAACTTTTCCCCTTTCACTTTGAACTCGTGTCCTCTAGTAATTGAAACCCCCACTCTGGGAAAAAGCCTCTTGCTATCCACCCTGTCTATACCTCTCATGATTTTGTACACCTCAATCAGGTCCCCCCTCAACCTCCGTCTTTCTAATGAAAATAATCCTAATCTACTCAACCTCTCTTCATAGCTAGCGCCCTCCATACCAGGCAACATCCTGGTGAACCTCCTCTGCACCCTCTCCAAAGCATCCACATCCTTTTGATAATGTGGCGACCAGAACTGTACGCAGTATTCCAAATGTGGCCGAACCAAAGTCCTATACAACTGTAACATGACCTGCCAACTCTTGTACTCAATGCCCCGTCCGATGAAGGAAAGCATGCCGTATGCCTTCTTGACCGCTCTATTTACCTGCATTGCCACCTTCAGGGAACAGTGGACCTGAACACCCAAATCTCTCTGGACATCAATTTTCCCCAGGACTTTTCCATTTACTGTATAGTTCACTCTTGAATTGGATCTTCCAAAATGCATCACCTCGCATTTGCCCTGATTGAACTCCATCTGCCATTTCTCTGCCCAACTCTCCAATCTATCTATATTCTGCTGTATTCTCTGACAGTCCCCTTCACTATCTGCTACTCCACCAATCTTAGTGTCGTCTGCAAACTTGCTAATCAGTCCACCTATACTTTCCTCCAAATCATTAATGTATATCACAAACAACAGTGGTCCCAGCACGGATCCCTGTGGAACACCACTGGTCACACGTCTCCATTTTGAGAAACTCCCTTCTACTGCTACTCTCTGTCTCCTGTTGCCCAGCCAGTTCTTTATCCATCTAGCTAGTACACCTTGGACCCCAAGCGCCTTCACTTTCTCCATCAGCCTGCCATGGGGAACCTTATCAAACGCCTTACTGAAGTCCATGTATATGACATCGACAGCCCTTCCCTCATCAATCAACTTTGTCACTTCCTCAAAGAATTTGTTTCCAAATGGGAGTAAATCCTGTCCCGAATAATCCTCTCCAATAGTTTCCCTCCCACTGACGTAAGGCTCACCGGCCTATAATTTCCTGGATTATCCTTGCCACCCTTCTTAAACAAAGGAACAACATTGGCTATTCTCCACTCCTCTGGGACCTCACCTGTGGCCAATGAGGATGCAAAGATTTCTGTCAAGACCCCAGCAATTTCTTCCCTTGCCTCCCTCAGTATTCTGGGGTAGATCCCATCAGGCCCTGGGGACTTATCTACCTTAATGCTTTGCAAGACACCCAACACCTCCTCCTTTTTGATAATGAGATGACTGAGACTATCTGCACTCCCTTCCCTAGGCTCATCATCCACCAAATCCTTCTCCTTGGTGAATACTGATGCAAAGTACTCATTTAGTACCTCGCCCATTTCCTCTGGCTCCACACAGAGAGGGAGCGACAGAGGGACATGGTGAGGGATAGAGTGACGGAGAGGTAAGAATTAAATGTAAAGTACTGTGGATGCTGGAAATCTGGAATAAAAACAAGAAATACTCAGCAGCTCTGGCAGCATCTGTGGAGAGGGAAGCAGAGATAACGTTTCAGGTCAGTGACCATTCTTCGGAACGGAGAGACGGAGAGGAGTTTGTTGGAGTGGCGGATGGTGAGGCAAAGTGTGACGCTGAGGTGGGGCATGAGGGGGAGCCGTTGCACATTTCCCGTGCGTGCTGTCAATCAGGCGGCCCTTTCCTGGGCGGTTTTTTGATTCAGTCAATGTTTCCCATTCCAGGGTGTAAGTGGATGTCGACATCATGAGCAACAGCCACCAGCTGCAGCCGTACACTTCCATTGCGGAGATCAATCATGTTCACATCCTGTCCGAACACGTGGGGGCCCTGATACACAGGGAGGAGTACAGTGATGTCACATTCCTGGTGGACAAGAAGCGATTTGCTGCCCATCGAGTTATTCTGGCAGCTCGCTGTCAATATTTCAGGTGATTGATGGAACACCCACGGTGTTTGGGTGTGTGTGTGGGCGTTTGTGTCTGGGTGTGTACGTATCAGGGCATCTGTGTGCACGCGCGGGAGTGTGTATGTGTCGGGGTGTGTGCGCATGTGTGTCCGTTGTCTGATTAGGTATGCGTGTTGGTGTTCGCGTGCGTCTGTGTGCGTACCCCTGTCTGTCTGTGCGCCCGCCCCTGTCTGTCTGTGCGCCCGCCCCTGCCTGTCTGTGCGCCCGCCCCTGCCTGTCTGTGCGCCCGCCCCTGTCTGTCTGTGCGCGCGCCCCCCTGCCTGCCTGTGCGCGCGCCTGCCTGTGCGCGCGCCCCCCTGCCTGCCTGTGCGCGCGCCCCCCTGCCTGCCTGTGCGCGCGCCCCCCTGCCTGTCTGTGCGCCCGCCCCTGTCTGTCTGTGCGCCCGCCCCTGCCTGTCTGTGCGCCCGCCCCTGCCTGTCTGTGCGCCCGCCCCTGTCTGTCTGTGCGCGCGCCCCCCTGCCTGCCTGTGCGCGCGCCTGCCTGTGCGCGCGCCCCCCTGCCTGCCTGTGCGCGCGCCCCCCTGCCTGCCTGTGCGCGCGCCCCCCTGCCTGCCTGTGCGCGCGCCCCCCTGCCTGCCTGTGCGCGCGCCCCCCTGCCTGCCTGTGCGCGCGCCCCCCTGCCTGCCTGTGCGCGCGCCCCCCTGCCTGCCTGTGCCCCCCCGTCTGTCTGCGCGTGCGTGCCCCCCGTCTGTCTGCGCGTGCGTGCCCCCCCGTCTGTCTGCGCGTGCGTGCCCCCCCGTCTGTGCGTGCGTGCCCCCCCGTCTGTGCGTGCGTGCCCCCCCGTCTGTGCGTGCGTGCCCCCCCGTCTGTGCGTGCGTGCCCCCCGTCTGCGCGTGCGTGCCCCCCGTCTGCGCGTGCGTGCCCCCCCGTCTGCGCGTGCGTGCCCCCCCGTCTGCGCGTGCGTGCCCCCCCGTCTGCGCGTGCGTGCCCCCCGTCTGCGCGTGCGTGCCCCCCGTCTGCGCGTGCGTGCCCCCCCGTCTGCGCGTGCGTGCCCCCCGTCTGCGCGTGCGTGCCCCCCGTCTGCGCGTGCGTGCCCCCGTCTGTCTGCGCGTGCGTGCCCCCGTCTGTCTGCGCGTGCGTGCCCCCCCGTCTGTCTGCGCGTGCGTGCCCCCCCGTCTGTCTGCGCGTGCGTGCCCCCCCCGTCTGTGCGTGCGTGCCCCCCCGTCTGTGCGTGCGTGCCCCCCCGTCTGTGCGTGCGTGCCCCCCCGTCTGTGCGTGCGTGCCCCCCCGTCTGTGCGTGCGTGCCCCCCCGTCTGTGCGTGCGTGCCCCCCCGTCTGCGCGTGCGTGCCCCCCGTCTGCGCGTGCGTGCCCCCCGTCTGCGCGTGCGTGCCCCCCGTCTGCGCGTGCGTGCCCCCCGTCTGCGCGTGCGTGCCCCGTCTGCGCGTGCGTGCCCCCCGTCTGCGCGTGCGTGCCCCCCGTCTGCGCGTGCGCGCCCCCCGTCTGTCTGTGCGCGCCCCCCGTCTGTCTGTGCGCGCCCCCCGTCTGTCTGTGCGCGCCCCCCGTCTGTGCGTGCGTGCCCCCCCGTCTGTCTGTGCGCGCCCCCCCGTCTGTCTGTGCGCCCCCCGTCTGTCTGTGCGCGCCCCCCGTCTGTCTGTGCGCGCCCCCGTCTGTCTGTGCGCGCCCCCCGTCTGTGCGTGCGTGCCCCCCGTCTGTCTGTGCGCGCCCCCCGTCTGTCTGTGCGCGCCCCCGTCTGTCTGTGCGCCCCCCCGTCTGTCTGTGCGCGCCCCCGTCTGTCTGTGCGCGCCCCCGTCTGTCTGTGCGCGCCCCCCACGTCTGCCTGCGCGCGCCCCCCACGTCTGCCTGCGCGCGCCCCCCCCCCCCCGTCTGCCTGCGCGCGCCCCCCCCCGTCTGCCTGCGCGCGCCCCCCCGTCTGCCTGCGCGCGCCCCCCCGTCTGTCTGTGCGCGCCCCGTCTGTCTGTGCGCGCCCCCGTCTGTCTGTGCGCGCCCCCGTCTGTCTGTGCGCGCCCCCGTCTGCCTGTGCGCGCCCCCGTCTGCCTGTGCGCGCCCCCGTCTGCCTGTGCGCGCCCCCGTCTGCCTGTGCGCGCGCGCCACCGTCTGCGCGCGCGCCCCCCACGTCTGCCTGCGTGCGCGCGCCCCCCCCCCCGTCTGCCTGCGCGCGCGCCCCCCCGTCTGCCTGCGCGCGCGCCCCCCGTCTGCCTGCGCGCGCGCCCCCCCGTCTGCCTGCGCGCGCGCCCCCCGTCTGTCTGAGCGCGCGCCCCCCCCCCGTCTGTCTGCGCGCGCCCCCCCCGTCTGTCTGCGCGCGCGCCCCCCCGTCTGTCTGCGCGCGCGCCCCCCCCGTCTGTCTGCGCGCGCGCCCCCCCCCGTCTGCCTGCGCGCGCGCCCACCCCGTCTGTCTGCGAGCGCGCCCCACCGTCTGTCTGCGCGTGCGCCCCCCCCCGTCTGTGCGTGCGCCCCCCCCCCGTCTGTGCGTGCGTGCCCCCTGTCTGTGCGTGCCCCCTGTCTGTGCGTGCCCCCTGTCTGTGCGCGCCCCTGTCTGTCTGTGCGCGCCCCTGTCTGTCTGTGCGCGCCCCTGTCTGTCTGTGCGCGCCCCTGTCTGTCTGTGCGCGCCCCTGTCTGTCTGTGCGCGCCCCTGTCTGTCTGTGCGCGCCCCTGTCTGTCTGTGCGCGCCCCTGTCTGTCTGTGCGCGCCCCTGTCTGTCTGTGCGCGCCCCTGTCTGTCTGTGCGCGCCCCCGTCTGCCTGTGCGCGCCCCGTCTGCCTGTGCGTGCACGCACCCGTCCGCCTGTGCGTGCCCCTGTCTGCCTGTGCGCGCGCCCCCCCGTCTGTCTGCGCGCGCGCCCCCCCGTCTGTCTGCGCGCGCGCCCCCCCGTCTGTCTGCGCGCGCGCCCCCCCCCCCGTCTGTGCGTGCGCGCCCCCCCCCGTCTGCCTGCGCGCGCGCCCCCCCGTCTGTGCGTGCGTGCCCCCCCGTCTGCCTGCGTGCCCCCCCGTCTGCCTGCGCGCGCCCCTGTCTGCCTGCGCGTGCCCCTGTCTGCCTGCCCGTGCGCGCCCCCGTCTGCCTGCCCGTGCGCCCCCCCGTCTGCCTGCGCGTGCGCCCCGCCGTCTGCCTGCGCGTGCGCCCCGCCGTCTGTCTGCGTGCGCCCCGCCGTCTGTCTGCGTGCGCCCCGCCGTCTGTCTGCGTGCGCCCCGCCGTCTGTCTGCGTGCGCCCCCCCGTCTGTCTGCGTGCGCCCCCCCGTCTGTCTGCGTGCGCCCCCCCGTCTGTCTGCGTGCGCCCCCCGTCTGTCTGCGTGCGCCCCCCGTCTGTCTGCGTGCGCCCCCCCGTCTGTCTGCGTGCGCCCCCCCGTCTGTCTGCGTGCGCCCCCCCGTCTGTCTGCGTGCGCCCCCCCGTCTGTCTGCGTGCGCCCCCCCGTCTGTCTGCGTGCGCCCCCCCGTCTGTCTGCGTGCGCCCCCCCGTCTGTCTGCCTGCGCCCCCCCGTCTGTCTGCCTGCGCCCCCCCGTCTGTCTGCCTGCGCCCCCCCGTCTGTCTGCCTGCGCCCCCCCGTCTGTCTGCCTGCGCCCCCCCGTCTGTCTGCCTGCGCCTCCCCGTCTGTCTGCCTGCGCCTCCCCGTCTGTCTGCGTGCGCCTCCCCGTCTGTCTGCGTGCGCCCCCCCGTCTGTCTGCGTGCGCCCCCCCGTCTGTCTGCGTGCGCCCCCCCGTCTGTCTGCGTGCGCCCCCCCGTCTGTCTGCGTGCGCCCCCCCGTCTGTCTGCGTGCGCCCCCCCGTCTGTCTGCGTGCGCCCCCCCGTCTGTCTGCGTGCGCCCCCCCGTCTGTCTGCGTGCGCCCCCCCGTCTGTCTGCGTGCGCCCCCCCGTCTGTCTGCGTGCGCCCCCGTCTGTCTGCGTGCGCCCCCGTCTGTCCGTGCGTGCGCGCCCCTGTCCGTGGGTGCGCGCCCCTGTCTGTGGGTGCGCGCCCCTGTCTGTGTGTGCGCGCCCCTGTCTGTGTGCGCGCCCCTGTCTGTCCGTGCGTGCGCGCCCCTGTCTGTCCGTGCGTGCGCGCCCCTGTCTGTCCGTGCGTGCGCGCCCCTGTCTGTGTGTGCGCGCCCCTGTCTGTGTGTGCGCGCCCCTGTCTGTGTGTGCGCGCCCCTGTCTGTGTGTGCGCGCCCCTGTCTGTGTGTGCGTGCGCGCCCCTGTCTGTGTGTGCGTGCGCGCCCCTGTCTGTCTGTGCGTGCGGGCCCCTGTCTGTGTGTGCGCACCCCTGTCTGTGTGTGCGTGCCCCTGTCTGTCTGTGTGTGCGTGCCCCTGTCTGTCTGTGCGTGCGCGCCCCTGTCTGTGTGTGCGTGCGCGCCCCTGTCTGTGTGTGCGTGCGCGCCCCTGTCTGTGTGTGCGTGCGCGCCCCTGTCTGTCCGTGCGTGCGCGCCCCTGTCTGTGTGTGCGTGCGCGCCCCTGTCTGTGTGTGCGTGCGCGCCCCTGTCTGTGTGTGCGTGCGCGCCCCTGTCTGTGTGTGCGTGCGCGCCCCTGTCTGTGTGTGCGTGCGCGCCCCTGTCTGTGTGCGTGCGCGCCCCTGTCTGTCTGTGCGTGCGCGCCCCTGTCTGTCTGTGCGTGCGCGCCCCTGTCTGTCTGTGCGTGCGCGCCCCTGTCTGTCTGTGCGTGCGCGCCCCTGTCTGTCTGTGCGTGCGCGCCCCTGTCTGTCTGTGCGTGCGCGCCCCTGTCTGTCTGTGCGTGCGCGCCCCTGTCTGTCTGTGCGTGCGCGCCCCTGTCTGTCTGTGCGTGCGCGCCCCTGTCTGTGTGTGCGTGCCCCTGTCTGTCTGTGTGTGCGTGCCCCTGTCTGTCTGTGCGTGCGTGCCCCTGTCTGTCTGTGCGTGCGTGCCTCTGTCTGTCTGTGCGTGCGTGCCCCTGTCTGTCTGTGCGTTCGCGCCCCTGTCTGTGTGTGCGTGCCCCTGTCTGTCTGTGTGTGCGCGCCCCTGTCTGTGTGTGCGTGCCCCTGTCTGTCTGTGTGTGCGTGCCCCTGTCTGTCTGTGTGTGCGTGCCCCTGTCTGTCTGTGTGTGCGTGCCCCTGTCTGTCTGTGTGTGCGTGCCCCTGTCTGTCTGTGCGTGCGCGCCCCTGTCTGTGCGTGCGCGCCCCTGTCTGTGCGTGCGCGCCCCTGTCTGTGTGTGCGCGCCCCTGTCTGTCTGTGCGTGCGTGCCCCTGTCTGTGCGTGCGTGCCCCTGTCTGTCTGTGCGTGCCCCTGTCTGTCTGTGCGCGCCCCTGTCTGTCTGTGCGCGCCCCTGTCTGTCTGTGCGCGCCCCTGTCTGTCTGTGCGCGCCCCTGTCTGTCTGTGCTCGCCCCTGTCTGTCTGTGCGCGCCCCTGTCTGTCTGTGCGCGCCCCTGTCTGTCTGTGCGTGCGTGCCCCTGTCTGTCTGTGCGTGCGCGCCCCTGTCTGTGCGTGCGCGCCCCTGTCTGTGCGTGCCCCTGTCTGTCTGTGCGTGCGTGCCCCTGTCTGTCTGTGCGTGCGTGCCCCTGTCTGTCTGTCTGTGCGCGCCCCTGTCTGTCTGTGCGTGCGTGCCTCTGTCTGTCTGTGCGTGCGTGCCCCTGTCTGTGCGTGCGTGCCCCTGTCTGTGCGTGCGTGCCCCTGTCTGTGCGTGCGTGCCCCTGTCTGTGCGTGCGTGCCCCTGTCTGTGCGTGCGTGCCCCTGTCTGTGCGTGCGTGCCCCTGTCTGTGCGTGCGTGCCCCTGTCTGTCTGTGTGTGCGTGCCCCTGTCTGTCTGTGTGTGCGTGCCCCTGTCTGTCTGTGTGTGCGTGCCCCTGTCTGTCTGTGTGTGCGCGCCCCTGTCTGTGTGTGCGTGCGCGCCCCTGTCTGTGTGTGCGTGCGCGCCCCTGTCTGTGTGTGCGTGCCCCTGTCTGTGTGTGCGTGCCCCTGTCTGTGTGTGCGTGCCCCTGTCTGTGTGTGCGTGCCCCGTCTGTGTGTGCGCGCCCCTGTCTGTCCGTGCGTGCGCGCCCCTGTCTGTCCGTGCGTGCGCGCCCCTGTCTGTGTGTGCGCGCCCCTGTCTGTCTGTGTGTGCGCGCCCCTGTCTGTGTGTGCGCGCCCCTGTCTGTGTGTGCGCGCCCCTGTCTGTGTGTGCGCGCCCCTGTCTGTGTGTGCGCGCCCCTGTCTGTGTGTGCGCGCCCCTGTCTGTGTGTGCGCGCCCCTGTCTGTCCGTGCGTGCGCGCCCCTGTCTGTCCGTGCGTGCGCGCCCCTGTCTGTGTGTGCGCGCCCCTGTCTGTCCGTGCGTGCGCGCCCCTGTCCGTGCGTGCGCGCCCCTGTCCGTGCGTGCGCGCCCCTGTCTGTGTGTGCGTGCCCCTGTCTGTCCGTGCGTGCGCGCCCCTGTCTGTGTGTGCGTGCCCCTGTCTGTGTGTGCGTGCCCCTGTCTGTCCGTGCGTGCGCGCCCCTGTCCGTGCGTGCGCGCCCCTGTCCGTGCGCGCGCGCCCCTGTCCGTGCGTGCGTGCCCCTGTCTGTCTGTGCGTGCGTGCCCCTGTCTGTCTGTGCGCGCCCCTGTCTGTCTGTGCGCGCCCCTGTCTGTCTGTGCGCGCCCCTGTCTGTCTGTGCGCGCCCCTGTCTGTCTGTGCGCGCCCCTTTCTGTGTGTGCGCGCCCCTGTCTGTGTGTGCGCGCCCCTGTCTGTGTGTGCGCGCCCCTGTCTGTCCGTGCGTGCGCGCCCCTGTCTGTCCGTGCGTGCGCGCCCCTGTCTGTCCGTGCGTGCGCGCCCCTGTCTGTCTGTGCGCGCCCCTGTCTGTGTGTGCGTGCCCCTGTCTGTCTGTGCGTGCGTGCCCCTGTCTGTCTACTGGGCGTATTGGTTATTGCTGGAACATGCGTTGTCATGCATAATGATTAGGACCAGGAGTACCATTCGGCCCTTCGAGCCTATCAGCTATTGAACAGGATCATGGCTGTTCCTTGGCCTCAACTCCACTTCCCCGCTATCGTCCATATGCCAGGAGACCAAAAATCTATTAATTTCAACCTTGTATATTTGCCTTGACAGAGCATCCACAATCCTCTGGCATGGAAAATTCCAAAGATTCACAACTCTGTGAGTGAATTAATTTCTCCTCATCTCAGTCCTAAATGATCGGACCCTTATCCTGAGACTGTGTCCCTGTGTTTTAGATTCCTCGACCAGCAGAAACTATCTCTCTGTCTACCCTATCCAGCTCCTTTCGAATCTTGCATGTTTTCATGAGATCACCTCTCATTCTTCTAAACTCCAGAGGGTATAGACCCAATTTCCTCCGCCTCTCATCAGAGGACAACCCCCGTCAATCCAGGGACCAATCCAGTGAACCTTTGCTGTACTGCCTGCAATGTAAGTATATCATTTCTTAAATGTGGAAACCAAAACTGCACACATTATTCCAGATATGGTCTTACCAAAGCCCTGTACAATTTTAGTAAGAGCTCTTTATTCCTGTACTCCAATCCCCTTGCAATAAAGGCCAACATGCTATTTGTCTTCCTAATTACTCGCAGGGGTCTGGCAGGAAAGTGCCATTTGAGGACGCAATCAGATCAGCCAAGATCTTATTAAATGGCAGAGCAGTCCTGAAGGGCCGAATGGCCTACACCAGCTCCTATTTCTGATGTTAAGCTAACTCTCTTCATTCCATATACGAGCACATGCAAGTCTCTCTCAATGTCAACATTTAATAGTTTCCCAGCAATTATAAAATATTCACATTTTCTATTCTTACTAGCAAAGTGAATAACCTCACACTTCCCCACATTATACTCCATCTGCCACTTTCTTGTCCACTCACTTAACCTGCTTATACCTCTACAGCCTCGGTGTCCTCCTCACAGCTTACCTTTCCACCTACTTTTGTATCATCAGCAAACTTAGATGCATTATTCTTAGTCTCTTTGTCGATGTCATTAATAAAGATTGTAGATAGCTGAGACCCCAGCACTGGTCCTTCCCGCACTCCACTATTTACTGCCTGCCAACATGACATTTTTTTTTGTTTCTTTCTTGTGAGCGTCACTGGCCTGGCCAGCATTTATTGCCCATCCCTAATTGCTCTTGAGAAGGTGGTGGTGGGCTGTCTTCTTGAACCTGGAGCGAAAGAGGCTGAGAGGGGACATGACAGAGGTATATAAAATTATGAGAGGCATAGATAGGGTAGATAGCCAGAGTCTGTTTCCCATGGTAGGGGTGACTAAAACTAGAGGTCATAGATTTAAGGTGAGAGGGAGGAGGTTTAAAGGGGATCAAAGGGGTAAATTTTTCACACAAAGAATAGTGGGTATCTGGAATGAGCTGCCTGAGGAGGTGATGGAGGCAGAAACAGTAGCAACATTTAAGAGGCATCTGGACAGGTACTTGAATGAGCAAGGCATAGAGGGATATGGAATTAATGCAGGCAGGCGGGATTAGTACAGATAGGAATTATGGTCGGCATGGACGCGGTGGGCCAAAGGGCCTGTTTCTATGCTGTACGACACTATGACACTAACCGCCGCAGTCCATGTGGGGTAGTACACCCACAGTGTTGTGAGGAAGGGAGTTCCAGGATTTTGACCCAGCGACAGTGAAGGAACGGCGATATAGTTCCAAGTCAGGATGGTGTGTGACTTGGAGGGGAACTTGCAGGTGGTAGCGTTCCCATGTATTTGCTGCCCTTGTCCTTCTAGTTGGTAGAGGTCGGGGGTTTGGAAGGTGCTGTCTAAGACAGAGATGGGAGTCTTTGCGTGGAACCAGAGGAAATGGGTGAGGTGCTAAATGAGTACTTTGCATCAGTATTCACCAAGGAGAAGGACTTGGTGGATGATGAGCCTAGGGAAGGGAGTGCAGATAGTCTCAGTCATATCATTATCAAAAAGGAGGAGGTGTTGGGTGTCTTGCAAAGCATTAAGGTAGATAAGTTCCCAGGGCCTGTTGGGATCTACCCTAGAATACTGAGGGAGGCAAGGGAAGAAATTGCTGGGGCCTTGACAGAAATCTTTGCATCCTCATTGGCTACAGGTGAGGTCCCAGAGGACTGGAGAATAGCCAATGTTGTTCCTTTGTTTAAGAAGGGTGGTAAGGATAATCCAGGAAATTATAGGCCGGTGAGCCTTACGTCAGTGGTAGGGAAACTATTAGAGAGGATTCTTCGGGACAGGATTTACTCCCATTTGGAAACAAACGAACTTATTAGCGAGAGACAGCATGGTTTTGTGAAGGGGAGGTCGTGTCTTACTAATTTGATTGAGTTTTTTGAGGAAGTGACGAAGATGATTGATGAAGGAAGGGCGGTGGATGTTGTCTATATGGACTTTAGTAAAGCCTTTGACAAGGTCCCTCATGGCAGACTGGTGCAAAAGGTGAAGTCACACGGGATCAGAGGTGAGCTGGCAAGATGGATACAGAACTGGCTCTGTCATGGAAGACAGAGGGTAACAGTGGAAGGGTGTTTTTCTGAATGGAGGGATGTGACTAGTGGTGTTCCGCAGGGATCAGTGCTGGGACCTTTGCTGTTTGTAGTATATATAAATGATTTGGAGGAAAATGTAGCTGGTCTGATGAGTAAGTTTGCGGACGACACAAAGGTTGGTGGAGTTGCGGATAATGATGAGGATTGTCAGAGGATACAGCAGGATGTAGATTGGTTGGAGACTTGGGCGGAGAAATGGCAGATGGAGTTTAATCCGGACAAATGTGAGGTAATGCATTTTGGAAGGTCGAATGCAGGTGGGAGGTATACAGTAAATGGCAGAACCCTTAGGAGTATTGACAGGCAGAGAGATCTGGGCGTACAGGTCCACAGGTCACTGAAAGTGGCAACGCAGGTGGATAAGGTAGTCAAGAAGGCATACTGCATGCTTGCCTTCATCGGTCGGGGCATAGAGTATAAAAATTGGCAAGTCATGTTGCAGCTGTACAGAACCTTATTTAGGCCACACTTAGAATATTGCGTGCAATTCTGGTCACCACACTACCAGAAGGACGTGGAGGCTTTGGAGAGGGTACAGAGGAGGTTTACCAGGATGTTGCCTGGTCTGGAGGGCATTAGCTACGAGGAGAGATTGGAAAAACTCGGATTGTTTTCACTGGAACGACGGAGGTGGAGGGGCGACATGATAGAGGTTTACAAAATTATGAGCGGCATGGACAGAGTGGACAGTCAGAAGCTTTTTCCCAGGGTGGAAGAGTCAGTTACTGGGGGACATAGGTTTAAGGTACGAGGGGCAAGTTCTTTACACAGAGGGTGGTGAGTGCCTGGAACTTGCTGCCAGGGGAGGTGGTGGAAGCAGATACGATAGCGACGTTTAAGAGGCATCTTGACAAATATATGAATAGGAAGGGAATGGAGGGATACGGTCCCCGGAAGTGCAGAAGGTGTTAGTTTCGGCAGGCATCAAGCTCGGCGCAGGCTTGGAGGGCCGAATGGCCTGTTCCTGTGCTGTACTGTTCTTTGTTCTTTGTTCTAAGGAGCTTTGGTGCGTTGCTCCAGTGCATCTTGTAGATGGTACACACTGCTGCCACTGTGCGTCGGTGGATGAGGGAGTGAATGTTTATGGATGGGGTGCCAATCAAGCGGGCTGCTTTGTCCCGGATGGTGTCGAGCTTCTTCAGTGTTGTTGGAGCTGCACCCATCCAGGCAAGTGGAGAGTATTCCATCACACTCCTGACTTGTGCCTTGTAGATGGTGGACAGGCTTTGGGGAGTCAGGAGGTGAGTTAGTCGCCTCAGGATTCCTAGCCTCTGACCTGCTCTTGTAGCCACAGTATTTATATGGCTACTCCAGTTCAGTTTCTGGTCAATGGTAACCCCCAGCATGTCGATAGTGGGGGATTCAGCGTTGGTAATGTCATTGAATGTCAAGGGGAGATGGTTAGATTCTGTCTTGTTGGAGAGGATCATTGCCTGGCACTTGTGTGGCGCGAATGTTATTTGTCACTTATCAGCCCAAGCCTGGATATTGTCCAGGTCTTGCTGCATTTCTACACGGACTGCTTCAGTATCTGAGGAGCCACGAATGGTGCTGAACATTGTGCAATCATCAGCGAACATCCCCACTTCTGACCTTATGATTGAAGGAAGGTCATTGATGAAGCAGCTGAAAATGGTTGGGCCTAGGACACTACCCTGAGGAACTCCTGCAGTGATGTCCTGGAGCTCAGATGATTGACCTCCAACAATCACAACCATCTTCCTTTGCGCTAGGTATGACTCCAGCCAGCGGAGGGTTTTCCCCCTGATTCCCATTGACCTCAGTTTTGGTCGGGTTCCTTGATTCCATACTCGGTCAAATGCTGCCTTGATGTCAAGGGCAGTCACTCTCACCTCACCTCTTGAGTTCAGCTCTTTTGTCCACGTTTGAACCAAGGCTGTAATTAGGTCAGGAGCTGAGTGGCCCTGGCGGAACCCAAACTGCGCATCACTGAGCAGGTTATTGCTAAGCAAGTGCCGCTTGATGGCACTGCTGATGACACCTTCCATCACTTTACTGATGATTGAGAGTAGGCTGATGGGGCGGTAGTTGGCCGGGTTGGACTTGTCCTGCTTTTTGTGTACAGGACATACCTGGGCAACTTTCCACACTGCAGGGTAGATGCCAGTGTTGTAGCTGTACTGGAACAGCTTGGCTAGGGGCGCGGCAAGTTCTGGAGCACAGGTCTTCAGTACTATTGCTGGAATATTGTCAGGGCCCATAGCTTTTGCAGTATCCAGTGCCTTCAGTCGTTTCTTGATATCACGCGGAGTGAATCGAATTGGCTGAAGTCTGGCATCTGTGATGCTGGGGACTTCAGGAGGAGGCTGAGATGGATCATCAACTCGGCACTTCTGGCTGAAGATTGTTGCAAATGCTTCACCCTTATCTTTCGCACTGATGTGCTGGGCTCCCCTGTCATTGAGGATGGGGATATTTGTGGAGCCACCTCCTCCAGTTAGTTGTTTAATTGTCCACCATCATTCACGGCTGGATGTGACAGGACTGCAGAGCTTAGATCTGATCCGTTGGTTATGGGATCACTTAGCTCTGTCTATTGCATGCTGCTTACGCAGTTTGGCATGCAGATAGTCCTGTGTTGTAGCTTCACCAGGTTGACACCTCATTTTGAGGTATGCCTGGTGCTGCTCCTGGCATGCCCTCCTGCACTCTTCATTGAACCAGGGTTGGTCTCCTGGCTTGATGGTAATGGTAGAGTGGGGGATATGCCGGGCCATGAGGTTACAGATTGTGGTTGAGTACAATTCTGCTGCTGCTGATGGCCCACAGTGCCTCATGGATGCCCAGTTTTGCATTGCTAGATCTGTTCGAAATCTATCCCATTTAGCACGGTGATAGTGCCACACAACACGATGGACGGTATCTTCAATGTGAAGGCGGGACTTCGTCTCCACAAGGACTGTGCGGTAGTCACTCCTACCAATACTGTCATGGACAGAAGCATCTGCGGCAGGCAGATTGGTGAGGATGAGGTCAAGTATGTTCTTCCTTCGTTTTGGTTCCCCCACCACATGCCGCAGACCCAGTCTAGCAGATATGTCCTTTAGGACTCGGCCAGCTCGGTCAGTGGTGGTGCCACCGAGCCACTCTTGGTGATGGACATTGAAGTCCCCCACCCAGAGTACATTTTGTGCCCTTGCCACCCTCAGTGCTTCCTCCAAGTGGTGTTCAACGTGGAGGAGTACTGACTCATCAGCTGAGGGAGGGCGATGGGTGGTAATCAGGAGGAGGTTACCTTGCCCATGTTTGACCTGATGCCATGAGACTTCATGGGGTCTGGAGTCGATGTTGAGGTCGCCCAGGGCAACTCCCTCCCTACTGTATACCACTGTGCCACCACCTCTGGTGGGTCTGTCCTGCCGGTGGGACAGGACATACCCAGGGATGGTGATGGCAGTGTCTGGGACATTATCTGTAAGGTATGATTCCGTGAGTATGACTATGTCAGGCTGTTGCTTGACTAGTCTGTGGGACAGCTCTCCCAACTTTGGCACAAGCCCCCAGATGTTAGTAAGGAGGACTTTGCAGGATCGACAGGGCTGGGTTTGCCGTTGTCGTTTCCGGTGCCCAGGTCGATGCCGGGCAGTCCGTCCCATCACATTCCTTTTTATTGACTTCGTAGCGGTTAGGTACAACTGAGTGGCTTGCTAGGCCATTTCAGAGGGCATGTAAGAGTTAACCACATTGCTATGGGTCTGGAGTCACATGTACAAAGAACAAAGAAAATTACAGCACAGGAACAGGCCCTTCGGCCCTCCAAGCCTACGCCGATCCAAATCCTCTATCTAAACCTGTCGCCTATTTTCTAAGGGTCTGTATCTCTTTACTTCCTGCCCATTCATGTATCTGTCTAGATACATCTTAAAAGACGCTATCGTGCCCGCGTCTACCACCTCCGCTGGTAATGCGTTCCATGCACCCACCACCCTCTGCGTAAAGAACTTTCCACGCATATCCCCCCTAAACTTTTCCCCTTTCACTTTGACCTCGTGTCCCCTTGTAATTGAATCCCCCACTCTGGGAAAAAGCTTCTTGCTATCCACCCTGTCTATACCTCTCATGATTTTGTACACCTCAATCAGGTCCCCCCTCAACCTCCGTCTTTCTAATGAAAATAATCCTAATCTACTCAACCTCTCTTCATAGCTAGCGCCCTCCATACCAGGCAACATCCTGGTGAACCTCCTCTGCACCCTCTCCAAAGCATCCACATCCTTTTGGTAATGTGGCGACCAGAACTGCACGCAGTATTCCAAATGTGGCCGAACCAAAGTCCTATACAACTGTAACATGACCTGCCAACTCTTGTACTCAATACCCCGTCCGATGAAGGAAAGCATGCCGTATGCCTTCTTGACCACTCTATTTACCTGCGTTGCCACCTTCAGGGAACAGTGGACCTGAACAACCAAATCTCTCTGGACATCAATTTTCCCCAGGACTTTTCCATTTACTGTATAGTTCACTCTTGAATTGGATCTTCCAAAATGCATCACCTCGCATTTGCCCTGATTGAACTCCATCTGCCATTTCTCTGCCCAACTCTCCAATCTATCTATATTCTGCTGTATTCTCTGACAGTCCCCTTCACTATCTGCTACTCCACCAATCTTAGTGTCGTCTGCAAACTTGCTAATCAGTCCACCTATACTTTCCTCCAAATCATTAATGTATATCACAAACAACAGTGGTCCCAGCACGGATCCCTGTGGAACACCACTGGTCACACGTCTCCATTTTGAGAAACTCCCTTCTACTGCTACTCTCTGTCTCCTGTTGTCCAGCCAGTTCTTTATCCATCTAGCTAGTACACCTTGCACCCCATGCGACTTCACTTTCTCCATCAGCCTTCCATGGGGAACCTTATCAAACGCCTTACTGAAGTCCATGTATATGACATCGACAGCCCTTCCCTCATCAATCAACTTTGTCACTTCCTCAAATAATTCTATTAAGTTGGTAAGACATGACCTTCCCTGCACAAAACCATGTTGCCTATCACTGATAAGCCCATTTTCTTCCAAATGGGAATAGATCCTATCCCTCAGTATCTTCTCTCGCAGCTTCCCTACCACTGACGTCAGGCTCACCGGTCTATAATTACCTGGATTTTCCCTGCTACCCTTCTTAAGCAAGGGGACAATATTAGAAATTCTCCAGTCCTCCGGGACTGTAGGCCAGACCAGGTAAGGCCAGCATATTCCCTTCCCTAAAGGACATTAGTGAACCAGATGGGTTTTTACAACAATCGACAATGGTTTCATGGCCATCATTAGACTAGCTTTTTAATTCCAGATTTATTAATTAGGTGGGATTCGAACCCATGTCCCCGAAGAAGGGTCACTGACCCGAAACGTTAACTCTGCTTCTCTTTCCACAGATGCTGCCAGACCTGCTGAGTGAATCCAGCATTTCTTGTTTTTGTCCCCAGAGAAATACCCTGGATCAGTGCTGGGACCTTTGCTGTTTGTAGTATATATAAATGATTTGGAGGAAAATGTAGCTGGTCTGATTAGTAAGTTTGCAGACGACACAAAGGTTGGTGGAGTTGCGGATAATGATGAGGATTGTCAGAGGATACAGCAGGATATAGATCGGTTGGAGACTTGGGCGGAGAAATGGCAGATGGAGTTTAATCCGGACAAATGTGAGGTAATGCATTTTGGAAGGTCTAATGCAGGTGGGAAGTATACAGTAAATGGCAGAACCCTTAGGATTATTAACAGGCAGAGAGATCTGGGCGTCCAGGTCCACAGATCACTGAAAGTGGCAACGCAGGTGGATAAGGTAGTCAAGAAGGCATACGGCATGCTTGCCTTCATCGGTCGGGGCATAGAGTATAAAAATTGGCAAGTCATGTTGCAGCTGTACAGAACCTTAGTTAGTCCACACTTAGAATATTGTGTGCAATTCTGGTCGCCACATTCCCAGAAGGACGTGGAGGCTTTGGAGAGGGTGCAGAGTAGGTTTACCAGGATGTTGCCTGGTCTGGAGGGCATTAGCGATGAGAGGTTGGAAAAACTCGGATTGTTTTCACTGGAACGACGGAGGTGGAGGGGCGACATGTTAAAACTTTACAAAGTTATGAGCGGCATGGACAGAGTGGATAGTCAGAAGCTTTTTCCCAGGGTGGAAGAGTCAGTTACTAGGGGACATAGGTTTAAGGTGAGAGGGGCAAAGTTTAGAGGGGATGTGCGAGGCAAGTTCTTTACACAGAGGGTGGTGAGTGCCTGGAACTTGTTGCCGGGGGAGGTGGTGGAAGCAGGTACGATAACAATGTTTAAGAGGCATCTTGACAAATACATGAATAGGATGGGAATAGAGGGATACGGACCCCGGAAGTGCAGAAGGTTTTAGTTTAGGCAGCCATCAAGATCGGCGCAGGATTGGAGGGCCGAATGGCCTGTTCCTGTGCTGTACTGTTCTTTGTTCTCTGGGTTACTAATCCAGTGATAATGCCACTGCACCACTGCCTACCCAGGTGTCTGCTTTTCATGCTCAAATAAAACCCACTTAAGTCCCTTCACCTGAATATAATCACATAATTAACAAATTCCCTTCTATCTTTTACAATACAACTTAGATTAACATGCTCAAAGAATATTTCAAAATAAAGCCAAATTAAATTCCCTATTGGGTACAAAGTATTACATTGTGAGACACCCCTCATCCAGCACCTCCAGCAATTTCTGTTTGTGAAACAATTGGAATGCTGATGGCTTGTATCGACTCATTTAAGTTTGGACATTTCCTTTCTCTCCAGTATTTGTTTCAATCCAGCAAGGTCAATACGTAGTCTTTTCTCACTCACACATGTTGTAGAATGTACAGTGTCCCACAAAGAACAATTATCCACATAACATTCATATCCCTTGTACAGAATTTCACCCAAAATATTTGACAAATAGGACCCCATGTCTACTGCCTCCTTAAGGCCCAGTGTTTCCGCAGCTAACGTGCTTTTAACAACCCGTTTCATTCTCTTCGCCTCCCAAGCTAAAGGACAATATTTCCCATTTTCACCCATCAGAAATATTATGAAGCCAACTGCACTCGAATACCCATCAGCAAGATTAGCTTGTGAAGCATCACTAAAAATTATTAGCTTCATGTTCTTTGAGTTACCTAAAGATGGGGACTTCAGTACACAGTTCCCCAGATTTAGTTTTTTCAATGTTTTATTTGCTCTGAAAACATTCTTAACTTTTGGATGTCTCATCATCGTGCTTAACTCCAGCACATTAAAACTAGCATCAGGCCTAGTCTGAGAGCACAACCAGTTTAATTGACCCACCAGACTTCACAATTGCTCAGTCTCTGCTTTAGCTAGATCATCATCTTTCTGTGAATACCGAACACAATTAACCGGGATGGGAGTAACACTCTCTAATAGGATTGTTGATTCGTAGTTATTCCAGACTTGTTTGGCTTAATATCTAAAACAATGGTCAGTCAAAAAGAATCAGGCAGGTAGAGCAGGAGACCCCTGAGTGCATCTCACTCTCCAACAGGTATTCAGTTCTGAATACTGAGGAAAGTGATGCTTCACCTGGGGAGTGCAGCCAGAGCCAAGTCCATGGCACCACAGGTGGCTCAGCTGCACAGGGGGGTACAGGGAAGACTGGAAGAGCCATAGTGATAGGTGATTCAATAGTCAGGGGAACAGACAGGCGTTTCTGTGGCCGCAGACGTGAATCCAGGATGATGCGTTGCCTCCCTGGTGTCAGGGTCAAGGATGTCACTGAGCGGCTGCAGAGCATCCTGAAGGGGGATGGTGAACAGCCAGCAGTCGTGGTCCATATCGGAACCAACGACATAGGTAGAAAGAGGGATGTGGTTCTGCAGTCAGAATTTAAGGAGCTCGGGAAGAAATTGGCAAGCATGACTTCAAAAGTAGTAATCTCCAGAAACTATTAGAGAGGATTCTTCAGGACAGGATTTGCTCCCATTTGGAAACAAACAAACTTATTAGCGAGAGACAGCATGGTTTTGTGAAGGGGAGGTCGTGTCTTACTAATTTGATTGCGTTTTTTGAGGAAGTGACAAAGATGATTGATGAGGGAAGGGCGGTGGATGTTGTCTATATGGACTTTAGTAAAGCCTTTGACAAGGTCCCGCATGGCAGACTGGTGCAAAAGGTGAAGTCACACGGGATCAGAGGTGAGCTGGCAAGATGGATACAGAACTGGCTCAGTCACAGAAGACAGAGGGTAACAGTGGAAGGGTGTTTTTCTTAATGGAGGGATGTGACTAGTGGTGTTCTGCAGGGATCAGTGCTGGGACCTTTGCTGTTTGTAGTATATATAAATGATTTGGAGGAAAATGTAGCTGGTCTGATGAGTAAGTTTGCGGACGACACAAAGGTTGGTGGAGTTGCGGATAATGATGAGGATTGTCAGAGGATCAGCAGGATATAGATCGGTTGGAGACTTGGGCGGAGAAATGGCAGATGGAGTTTAATCCGGACAAATGTGAGGTAATGCATTTTGGAAGGTATAATGCAGGTGGGAGGTATACAGTAAATGGCAGAACCCTTAGGAGTATTGACAGGCAGAGAGATCTGGGCGTACAGGTCCACAGGTCACTGAAAGTGGCAACGCAGGTGGATAAGGTAGTCAAGAAGGCATATGGCATGCTTGCCTTCATTGGTCGGGGCATAGAGTATAAAAATTGGCAAGTCATGTTGCAGCTGTACAGAACCTTAGTTAGTCCACACTTAGAATATTGCGTGCAATTCTGGTCGCCACACTACCAGAAGGACGTGGAGGCTTTGGAGAGGGTACAGAGGAGGTTTGTCAGGATGTTGCCTGGTCTGGAGGGCATTAGCTATGAGGAGAGGTTGGAAAAACTCGGATTGTTTTCACTGGAACGACGGAGGTGGAGGGGCGACATAATAGAGGTTTACAAAGTTATGAGCGGCATGGACAGAGTGGATAGTCAGAAGCTTTTTCCCAGGGTGGAAGAGTCAGTTACCAGGAGACATAGGTTTAAGGTGCGAGGGGCAAAGTTTAGAGGGGATGTGCGAGGCAAGTTCTTTACACAGAGGGTGGTGAGTGCCTGGAACTTGTTGCCGGGGGAGGTGGTGGAAGCAGATACGATAGCGACGTTTAAGAGACATCTTGACAAATATATGAATAGGAAGGGAATAGAGGGATATGGGCCCCGGAAGTGCAGAAGGTATTAGTTTAGGCAGGCATCAAGATCGGCGCAGGCTTGGAGGGCCGAATGGCCTGTTCCTGTGCTGTTCTTTGTTCTTTGTACACCCAGTGCCACGTGCAAGTGAGCATAGAAATAGAAGGGTAAGACAGATGATTGCATGGCTGGAAGATGGCGCGGGAGGGAGGGCTTTAGATTCCTGGGAAATTGGGACTGGTTCTGGGGGAGATGGGATCTGTACAGGTCGGACAAGTTGCACCTGAACAGAGCCGGGACTGAGATCCTTGCGGGACATTTTGCTCGTGATGTTGGGGAGGATTTTAATTAGTTTGGCAGGGGGATGGGGACCTGAGGGTAGACTCAATTGGGACAAAATCAGAAATGAAAATGGAAGGCGGAAAATTAATAGATGAATCTGGAAGACAGAGGAAATGAGGGTTGGAAAAGAAAGAGTTTGGCAGTGCTCAAGGCTGTCTATTTCAATGCAAGGAGTGTAGCAAATAAAGCCAAGGATGGCGTACGTTTTTTTTGAACTGTTATGTTTGTAGATGGGGTGCCAATCAAGTGGGCTGCTTTGTCCCGGATGGTGTCGAGCTTCTTGAGTGTTGTTGGAGCTGCACCCATCCAGGCAAGTGGAGAGTATTCCATCACACTCCTGACTTGTGCCTTGTAGATGGTGGACAGGCTTTGGGGAGTCAGGAGGTGAATTACTCGCCGCAGAATTCCCAGCCTCTGACCTGCTCTTGTAGCCACAGTATTTATATGGCTACTTCAATTCAGTTTCTGGTCAATGGTAACCCCTAGGATGTTGATAGTGGGGGATTCAGTGATTGTAATGTCATTGAATGTCAAGGGGAGATGGTTAGATTCTCTCTTGTTGGAGATGGTCATTGCCTGGCACTTGTGTGGTGCGAATGTAACTTGCCACCTATCAGCCCAAGCCTGAATGTTATCCTGGTCTTGCTGCATATGGACACAGACTGCTTCAGTATCTGAGGAGTCACGAATGGTGCTGAACATTGTGCAATCATCAGCGAACATCCCCACTTCTGACCTTATGGTTGAAGGATGGTCATTGATGAAGCAGCTGAAGATGGTTGGGTCTTGGACACTACCCTGAGGAACTCCTGCAGTGATGTCCTGGAGCTCAGATGATTGACCTCCAACTTCCACAACTATCTTCCTTTGTGCTAGGTATGACTCCGACCAGCAGAGAGTTTTCCCCCTGATTCCCATTGACTCCAGTTTTGCTCAGGCCCCTTGATGCCATACTCGGTCAAATGCTGCCTTGATGTCAAGGGCAGTCACTCTCACCTCACCTCTGGAGTTCAGCTGTTTTGTCCATGTTTGAACTAAGGCTGTGATGAGGTCAGGAGCTGAGTGGCCCTGGTGGAACCCAAACTGAGCGTCACTGAACAGGTTATTGCTGAGAAAGTGCCGCTTGGATAGCACTGTTGATGATACCTTCCATCACTTTACTGATGATTGGGAGTAGACTGATAGGGCAGTAATTGGCCAGGTTGGATTGGTCCTCCTTTTTGTGTACAGGACATACCTGGGCAACTTTCTACAGTGAGTGTTCAGGATCTGGAATGCACTGCCTGAGAGTGTTGTGGAGGCAGGTTCAGTGCGTGTTTAGGATCTGGAATGCACTGTCTGAGAGTGTGGTGGAGGCAGGTTCAGTGAGTGTTTAGGATCTGGAATGCACTGTCTGAGAGTATGGTGGAGGCAGGTTCAATGAGTGTTTAGGATCTGGAATGCACTGTGAGAGTGTGGTGGAGGCAGATTCAATTGAGGCATTCAAAAGGGAATTGGATAATTATCTGAGAAGAGATTTGCAGGGCTGCTGGGAAAAGGTTGGGGAGTGGGACTAGGTGAGTTCTTGCAGAGAACTAGGTGGGCTGAATGGCCACCTTCCGTACTGTAAGAATTCTATGATTCTCTACGTGTCTGCCCATTTCACCAATAATTTAGAAAAGTAGCATTTTAAAGGGCATTGGTGAAGGCAGTGAATAAAATTAAACTAGTAGCCCTTTGACAAAACTGGAGTGATGGGCTGAATGGCCTCATTGTGCTGTAAAATTACATGATCAAATGTACTTCTGCTTTCCGATTTACTATCTGAGGAATTGAAATCACCATGATTGATTGAATCTAGAAGGCCAATATTTAAAATTCTCATCCTTGTTTACAAATCCTTCCATGGCCTCGTCCCTCCCTCTGTAACCTCCTCCAGCCCCATAACCCTCCCTAACTCTGTAACTGCCTAGAATCATAGAGTTATACAGCACAGAAACAGGCCTTTCAGCCCATCGTGTCTGTGCCGGCCATCAAGCACCTAACTATTCTAATCCCATTTTCCAGCACTTGGCCTGTAGCCTTGTATGCTATGGCGTTTCAAGTGCTCATCTAAATACTTCTTAAATGTTGTGAGGGTTCCTGCCTCTACCACCTCTTCAGGCAGTGTGTTCCAGATTCCAACCACACTCTGGGTGAAAACATTTTTCCTCAAATCCCCTCAAAACCTCCTGCCCCTTACCTTAAATCTATGCCCCCTGGTTATTGACCCTTCCGCTAAGGGAAAAAGTTTCTTCCAAACTAACCTATCAATGCCCCTCATAATTTTGTACACCTCAATCTTATCTCCCCTCAGCTTTCTCTACTCTAAAGGAAAACAACCCTAGCCTTTTCAGTCTCTCTTCAGAACTGAAATGCTCCAGCCCAGGCAACATCCTGGTGAATCTCCTCTGCACCCTCTCCAGTGTAATCACATCCTTCCTATAGTGTGGTGCCCAGAACTGTACACAGTACTCCAGCTGTGGCCTAACTAGCGTTTTATACAGCTCCATCATAACCTCCCTGCTCTTATATTCTATGCCTCAGCTAATAAAGGCAAGTATCCCATATAACTTCCTAACCACCTTATCTACCTGTGCTGCTGCCTTCAGTGATCTATGGACAAGTACACCAAGGTCCCTCCGACCCTCTGTACTTCCTTGGGTCCTACCATCCATTGTATATTCCCTTGCCTTGTTAGTCCTCCCAAAATGCATCACCTCACACTTCTCAGGATTACATTCCATTTGCCATTGCTCCGCCCATCTTACCAGCCTATCCATATCGTTCTGTAATCTAAGGATTTCCTCCTCGCTATTTACGACAGCACCAATTTTCGTGTCATCTGCGAACTTACTGATCATACCTCCTATATTCATGTCTAAATCATTAATGTGCGCAGCAAGGGTCCCAGCACCGACCCCTGTGGTACACCACTGGTCACAGGCTTCCACTTGCAAAAAAAAACCCTCGACAATTACCCTCTGCCTCCTGCCACTGAGCTAATTTTGGATCAATTTGCCAAATTGCCCTGGATCCCATGGGCTCTTACCTTCGTAACCAATCCCATGTGGGACCTATTCAATCCACCTCTGTAACCTCCTCCAGGCCCCCTCCCCCTCCCTATCTCTAACCTCCTCCAGCCCCTACAACCCTCCCTATCTCTGTAACCTCTTCCAGCCCCGACAACCCTCCCTATCTCTAACCTCCTCCAGCCCCTACAACCCTCCCTATCTCTATCCTCCTCCAGCCCCTACAACCCTCCCCATCTCTGTAACCTCCTCCAGCCCCTACAACCCTCCCCATCTCTAACCTCTTCCAGCCCCTACAACCCTCCCTATCTCTAACCTCCTCCAGCCCCTACAACCCTCCCCATCTCTAACCTCTTCCAGCCCCTACAACCCTCCCTATCTCTAACCTCTTCCAGCCCCTACAACCCTCCCTATCTCTATCCTCCTCCAGCCCCTACAACCCTCCCCATCTCTGTAACCTCCTCCAGCCCCTACAACCCTTCACAATCTCTTCAGTCCTCTAATTCTGGCCTCTTGAGCGTTCCTGATTAATTGCTCTACCATTGGTGGCCGTGCCTTCAGCTGCCTGGGCCCTCAGCTCTGGAATTCTCTCCCTAAACCTCTCTGCCTCCACTTCGATTTCCTACTTTTAAGATGCTCTTTAAAACCTACTGCTTTGACCAAGCTTTTGGTCATCTGACCTAAGATATCCTTATGTGGCTCGGTGTATAAATTTTGTCCAATGACACTTCTGTTTTACTTTCTTTTTTTATTCATTCATGGGATATGGGCGTCGCTGGCCAGGCCAGCATTTATTGTCCATCCCTAATTGCCCTTGAGAAGGTGGTGGTGAGCTGCCTTCTTGAACCGCTGCAATCCATGTGGGGTAGGTACACCCAGAGTGCTGTTAGGAAGAAGTTCCAGGATTTTGACCCAGCGACAGTGAAGGAACGGCGATATAGTTCCAAGTCAGGATGGTGTGTGACTTGGAGGGGAACAAAGAACAGTACAGCACAGGAACAGGCCATTCAGCCCTCCAAGCCTGCACCGATCTTGATGCCTGTCTAACTAAAACCTTCTGCACTTCTGGGGACCGTATCCCTCTATTCCCATCCTATTCATGTATTTGTGAAGATGCCTCTTAAACGTCGCTATGGTATCTGCTTCCACCACCTCCCCCGGCAGCAAGTTCCAGGCACTCACCACCCTCTGTGTAAAGAACTTGCCTCGCACATCCCCTCTAAACTTTGCCCCTCTCACCTTAAACCTATGTCCCCCAGTAACTGACTCTTCCACCCTGGGAAAAAGCTTCTGACTATCCACTCTGTCCATGCCGCTCATAACTTTGTAAACCTCTATCATGTCACCCCTCCACCTCCGTCGTTCCAGTGAAAAATCTGAGTTTATCCAACCTCTCCTCGTAGCTAATGCCCTCCAAACCAGATAACATCCTGGTAAACCTCTTCTGTACCCTCTCCAAAGCCTCCACGTCCTTCTGGTAGTGTGGCGACCAGAATTGCACGGAATATTCTAAGTTTGGCCTAACTAAAGTTCTGTACAGCTGCAGCATGACTTGCCAATTTTAATACTCTATACCCCAACCGATGAAGGCAAGCATGCCGTATGCCTTCTTGACTACCTTATCCACCTGCGTTGCCACTTTCAGTGACCTGTGGACCTGTACGCTCAGATCTCTCTGCCTGTCAATACTCCTAAGGGTTCTGCCATTTACTGTATACTTCCCACCTGTATTAGATCTTCCAAAATGCTTTACCTCACATTTGTCCGGATTAAACTCCATCTGCCATTTCTCCGCCCAAGTCTCCAACCGATCTATATCCTGCTGTATCCTCTGACAATCCTCATCACTATCTGCAACTCCTCCAACCTTTGTGTCGTCCGCAAACTTACTAATCAGACCAGCTACATTTTCCTCCAAATCATTTATATATACTACAAACAGCAAAGGTCCCAGCACTGATCCCTGCGGAACACCACTAGTCACAGCCCTCCATTCAGAAAAGCACCCATCCACTGCTACCCTCTGTCTTCTATGACCGAGCCAGTTCTGTATCCATTTTGCCAGCTCACCTCTGATCCCGTGTGACTTCACCTTTTGTATCAGTCTGCCATGAGGCACCTTGTCAAAGTCTTTACTGTAGTCCATATAGATAACATCCACTGCCCTTCCTTCATCAATCATCTTTGTCACTTCCTCAAAAAACTCAATCAAATTAGTAAGACATGACATACCCTTCACAAAACCATGCTGTCTCTCGCTAATAAGTTTGCTTGTTTCCAAATGGGAGTAAATCCTGTCCCGAAGAATCCTCTCTAATAATTTCCCTCCCACTGACGTAAGGCTCACCGGCCTATAATTTCCTGGATTATCCTTGCCACCCTTCTTAGCCAAAGTTGTTCCTTTGTTTATTCTCCAGTCCTCTGGGAGCTCACCTGTAGCCAATGAGAATACAAAGATTTCTGTCAAGGCCCCAGCCATTTCTTCCCTTGCCTCCCTCAGTATTCTGGGGTAGATCCCATCAGGCCCTGGGGACATATCTACCTTAATGCTTTGCAAGATGCCCAACACCTCTTTTTTGATGACGACATGACCCAGACTATCTACACCCCCTTCCCTAGACTCATCATCCACCAAGTCCTTCTCTTGCAGGTGTTGGTGTTCCCATGAATTTGCTGCTTGTCCTTTGAGGTGATAGAGGTCAGGCGTTTGGAAGGTGCTGTCCAAGGAGCCTTGGTGAGTTGCTGCAGTGCATCTTGTAGATGGTACACACTGCTGCCACTGTGCATCGGTGGTGAAGGGAGTGAATGTTTGTGGATGGGGTGTCAATCAAGCGGGCTGCTTTGTTCTGGATGGTGTCGAGCTTCTTGAGTGTTGTTGGAGCTGCACCCATCCAGGCAAGTGGAGAGTATTCCATCACACTCCTGACTTGTGCCTTGTAGATGGTGGACAGGCTTTGGGGAGTCAGGAGGTGAGTTACTCACCTCAGGATTCCTAGCCTCTGACCTGCTCTTGTAGCCACAGTATTTATATGGCTATTCCAGTTCAGTTTCTGGTCAATGGTAGCCCCTAGGATGTTGATAGTGGGGGATTCAGTGATTGTAATGCCATTGAATGTCAAGGGGAGATGGTTAGATTCTCTCTTGTTGGAGATGGTCATTGCCTGGCACTCGTGTGGGGCGAATGTTACTTGCCACCTCTCAGCCCAAGCTTGGATATTGTCCAGGTCTTGCTGCATTTCTACACGGACTGCTTCAGTATCTGAGGAGTTACTAATGGTGCTGAACATTGTGCAATCATCAGCGAACATCCCCACTTCTGACCTTATGATTGAAGGAAGGTCATTGATGAAGCAGCTGAAGATGGTTGGGCCGAGGACACTACCCTGAGGAACTCCTGCAGTGATGTCCTGGAGCTCAGATGATTGACCTCCAACAACCACAACCATCTTCCTTTGTGCTAGGGGTGAACTCCAACTTTACTGCGTTAAAGGTGCTTTACAGAGATTATGGATAATTGCCATAACGGAAACGTGGCTACAGGATGACCAAGACTGGGAACTGAATATTCAAGGATATTCGACATTTAGGAAGGACAGGCACAAAGGAAAAGGAGATGGTGTTGCGTTAAGTATTGGGATCAGTACATGAGAGCGGGAGCATCTCAGACTGGAAGAACAAAATGTGGAATCTGTTTGGGTGGAGCTAAGAAACAGCAAGGGGCAGAAAACATTGGTAGAAGTTGTTTGTAGGCCACCAAACAGTCGCGGTAGGGTGGGGCATGGTATTAATCAGGAGATGAGAGAAGGATATGGCATGGGTAATACAGTAATCATGGGTGACGTATAGACTGGGTAAAGCTAACAAGCACTAATGCTGTGTCGGACGAGTTTCTGGAATGTGTTAGGGATGGTTTTCTGGAGCAGTATGTTGAGGGACTGACTAGAGAACAGTCTATTTTAGATCTAGTATTATGTCGTGAAAAAGGGCTATTTAATAATCTTCTTGTAAAAGAACTTTTAGGGATGAGTGACCATAATATGGTAGAATTTTATGTGATGTTTGAAAGTGAGGTAGTTCAATCTGAAGCCAGGGTGTTAAATTTGAACAAAGTAAATTATGAAGGTATAAGGGACAAATTGGCTGAGGTGGAGTGGGAAAATACATTAAAAGCTGTGACAGTACATAGGCAATGGATAATTTTTAAAGAAATATTACGTAGTTTACAGCAACTAAATATTCCTTCAAGGCACAAAACCCCCAAAAATAAAGACAGTCAACTGTGGCGAACAAAGGAAATTAAGGGTTGTATAAGATTAAAAGAAAAGGTCTATAAAGTTGCCAGAAATAGGAGTAAACCTAAGGATTGGGAGGATTTTAGAATACAGCAAAGGAGGATGAAGAAACTGATAAAGAAAGGGAGAATAGAATATGAATGTAAGCTAGCAAAAAATATAAAAACGGACTGGAAAAGCTTCATAGAACATAGAACAGTACAACACAGTACAGGCTCTTCAGCCCACGATGTTGTGCCGAACCTTTAACCTACTCTAAGATGAAACTAACTACATACCCTTCATTCTACTATCATCCATGTACCTATCCAAGAGTCGCTTAAATGCCCCTAATGTATCTGCTTCTACTACCACCGCTGGCAGTGCATTCCACGCACCCACCACTCTCTGTGTAAAGAACCTACCTCTGACATCTCCCCGAAACCTTCCTCCAATCACCTTAAAATTATGCCCCTTGGTGACAGTCCTTTCCACCCTGGGATAAAGTCTCTGGCTATCCACTCTATCTTTGCCTCTCATCATCTTGTACCCCTCTATCAAGTCACCTCTCATCCTTCTTCGCTCCAATGAGAAAAGCCCTAGCTCCCTCAATCTTTCTTCGTAGGACATGCCCTCCAGTCCAGGCAGCATCCTGGTAAATCTCCTCTGCACCCTCTCTAAAGCTTCCACATCTTTCCCATAATGAGGCAACCAGAACTGAACACAATATTCCAAGTTTGGTCGAACCAGGGCCTTATAGAGCTGCAGCATAACCTCGCGGCTCTTAAACTCAAACCCCCTGTTAATGAAAGCCAACACACCATACGCCGTCTTAACAACCCTATCAACTTGGGTGACAACTTTGAGCGATCTGTGGACATGGAAAGATGTAGGAGCAATTATGGAAAGATGTCGGAGCAACAGGGTGGTGGTGATAGGAGATTTTAATTTTCCCAACATTGACTGGGATTCACTTAGTGTTAGAGGTCTAGATGGAGCAGAATTTGTAAGGAGCATCCAGGAGGGTTTTCTAGAGCAGTATGTAAATAGTCCAACTCGGGAAGGGGCCAAACTGGACCTGGTGTTGGGGAATGAGCCCGGCCAGGTGTTTGAAGTTTCAGTAGGGGACTGCTTTGGGAATAGTGATCACAATTCCGTAAGCTTTAAAATACTCATGGACAAAGACGAGAGTGGTCCTAAAGGAAGAGTGCTAAATTGGGGGAAGGCCAACTATACCAAAATTCGGCAGGAGCTGGGGAATGTAGATTGGGAGCAGCTGTTTGAAGGTAAATCCACATGTGATATGTGGGAGGCTTTTAAAGAGAGGTTGATTAGCGTGCAGGAGAGACATGTTCCTGTGAAAATGAGGGATAGAAATGGCAAGATTAGGGAACCATGGATGACAGGTGAAATTGTGAGACTAGCTAAGAGGAAAAAGGAAGCATACATAAGGTGTAGGCGGCTGATGAAAGACGAAGCTTTGAAAGAATATCGGGAATGTAGGACCAATCTGAAACAAGGAATTAAGAGGGCTAAAAGGGGTCATGAAATATCTTTAGCAAACAGGGTTAAAGAAAATCCCAAAGCCTTTTATTCATATATAAGGAGCAAGAGGGTAACTAGAGAAAGGATTGGCCCACTAAAGGACAAAGGAGGAATGTTATGCTTGGAGTCAGAGAAAATGGGTGAGATTCTAAACGAGTACTTTGCATCGGTATTCACCGAGGAGAGGGACATGACGGATGTTTGAGGTTAGGAACAGATGTTTGATTACTCTAGGTCAAGTCGGCATAAGGAGGGAGGAAGTGTTGGGTATTCTAAAGGGCATTAAGGTGGACAAGTCCCCAGGTCCGGATGGGATCTATCCCAGGTTACTGAGGGAAGCGAGAGAGGAAATAGCTGGGGCCTTAACAGATATCTTTGCAGCATCCTTAAACACGGGTGAGGTCCCGGAGGACTGGAGAATTGCTAATGTTGTCCCCTTGTTTAAGAAGGGTAACAGGGATAATCCAGGTAATTATAGACCGGTGAGCCTGACGTCAGTGGTAGGGAAGCTGCGGGAGAAGATACTGAGGGAAAGGATCTATTCCCATTTGGAAGAAAATGGGCTTATCAGTGATAGGCAACATGGTTTTGTGCAGGGAAGGTCATGTCTTACCAACTTAATAGAATTCTTTGAGGAAGTGACAAAGTTGATTGATGAGGGAAGGGCTGTCGATGTCATATACATGGACTTCAGTAAGGCGTTTGATAAGGTTCCCCATGGAAGGCTGATGGAGAAAGTGAAGGCGCATGGGGTCCAAGGTGTACTAGCTAGATGGATAAAGAACTGGCTGGGCAACAGGAGACAGAGAGTAGCAGTAGAAGGGAGTTTCTCAAAATGGAGACGTGTGACCAGTGGTGTTCCACAGGGATCCGTGCTGGGACCACTGTTGTTTGTGATATACATTAATGATTTGGAGGAAAGTATAGGTGGTCTGATTAGCAAGTTTGCAGACGACACTAAGATTGGTGGAGTAGCAGATAGTGAAGGGGACTGTCAGAGAATACAGCAGAATATAGATAGATTGGAGAGTTGGGCAGAGAAGGTGGACAGGGTGGATAGCAAGAAGCTTTTTCCCAGAGTGGGGGATTCAATTACGAGAGGACACGAGTTCAAAGTGAAAGGGGAAAAGTTTAGGGGGGATATGCGTGGAAAGTTCTTTAGGCAGAGGGTGGTGGGTGCCTGGAACGCGTTGCCAGCGGAGGTGGTAGATGCGGGCACGATGGAGTCTTTTAAGATGTATCGAGACAGATACATGAATGGGCAGGAAGCAAAGAGATACAGACCCTTAGAAAATAGGCGACATGTTTAGATGGAGGATCTGGATCGGTGCAGGCTTGGAGGGCCGAAGGGCCTGTTCCTGTGCTGTAATTTTCTTTGTTCTTTGTTCTTTGGTTTTTCAGTAGATTTGTTGGGAATTTGGAATAGTGGGAATGGAGGTTAAGGCAGTTGCATGTTCCTCCTGCAGAATGTGGGAGGTAAGGGTCGCCAAGAGTGTCCCTGCTGACTGCATCTGTGGGAAGTGCACCCAACTCCAGCTCCTCGAGAACCGCGTTAGGGAACTGGAGCTGGATGAACTTCGGATCATTCGGGAGGCGGAGGAGGTTATTGAGAGGAGTTATGGGGAGGTAGTCACACCTCAGGTAAAAGAAGTAGGTAGATGCGTTACCGTCAGGGGAAGGAGAGGGAAGTGCAGGGATCCCCTGTGGCCGTTTCCCTCAACAACAGGTATACCGTTTTGGATACTGTTGCGGGGGACGACTTACCAGGGGTAAGCAATGGGGTACAGGTCTCTGGCACAGAGTCTGTCCCTGTTGCTCAGAAGGGAAGGGGGAAGAGGAGCAGAACATTAGTCATTGGGGACTCCATAGTTAGGGGAACAGATAGGAGGTTCTGTGGGAACGAGAGAGACTCACGGTTGGTATGTTGCCTCCCAGGTGCCAGGGTTCGTGATGTCTCGGATCGTGTTTTTGGGATCCTTAAGGGGGAGGGGGAGCAGCCCCAAGTCGTGGTCCACATAGGCACCAACAACATAGGTAGGAAGAGAGATGGGGATTTAAGACAGAAATTCAGGGAGCTAGGGTGGAAGCTTAGTAGCGAGAACAAACAGAGTTGTTATCTCTGGGTTGTTGCCCGTGCCACGTGATAGCGAAGCGAGGAATAGGGAGAGAGAGGAGTTGAACACGTGGCTGCAGGGATGGTGCAGGAGGGAGGGTTTTGGTTTCCTGGATAATTGGGGCTCTTTCTGGGGTAGGTGGGACCTCTACAAACAGGATGGTCTTCACCTGAACCAGAGCGGTACCAATATCCTGGGGGGGAGATTTGCTAGTGCTCTTCGGGGGGGTTTAAACTAAATCAGCAGGGGAATGGGAACCTAAATTGTAGTGCCAGTGTACAGGATGTTGAGAGTAGTGAGGTCAGGGATATGGTTACAAGGACGCAAGAGGGCACTGGCAAGCAAGAACCTGGTTTAAAGTGTGTCTACTTCAACGCCAGGAGCATCCGGAATAAGGTGGGTGAGCTTGCAGCATGGGTTGGTACCTGGGATCCTGATGTCGTGGCCATTTCGGAGACATGGGTAGAGCAGGGGCAGGAATGGATGTTGCAGATTCCGGGATTTAGATGTTTCAGTAAGAACAGAGAAGATGGTAAAAGAGGGGGATGTGGCATTGTTAATCAAGGAGAGTATTACAGCGACAGAAAGGACGTTTGAGGACTCGTCTACTGAGGTAGTCTGGGCCGAGGTTAGAAACAGGAGAGGTGAGGTTACCCTGTTGGGAGTCTTTTATAGACCTCCGAATAGTTCCAGAGATGTAGAGGAAAGGATAGCGAAGATGATTCTCGACAGGGCGAGAGTAACAGGGTAGTTGTTATGGGGGACTTTAACTTTCCAAATATCGACTGGAAATACTATAGTTCGAGTACTTTAGATGGGTCAGTTTTTGTCCAGTGTGTGCAGGAGGGTTTTCTGACACAGTATGTGGACAGGTCAACCAGGGGTGATGCCACATTGGATTTGGTACTGGAAAATGAACCCGGCCAGGTGTTAGATTTAGTTGTAGGTGAGCACTTTGGTGATAGTGATCACAATTCGGTTAGGTTTACCTTAGCGATGGGCAGGGACAGGTAGATACCGCAGGGCAAGAATTATAGCTGGGGGAAAGGAAATTATGATGCGATTAGGCAAGATTTAGGATGCGTAGGATGGGGAAGGAAACTGCAGGGGATGGGAACAATCGAAATGCGGAGCTTATTCAAGGAGCAGCTACTGTGTGTCCTTGATAAGTATGTACCTGTGAGGCAGGGAGGAAGTTGTCGAGCGAGGGAGCCGTGGTTTACTAAAGAAGTTGAAGCGCTTGTCAAGAGGAAGAAGAAGGCTTATGTTAGGATGAGACGTGAAGGCTCAGTTAGGGCGCTTGAGAGCTACAAGCTAGCCAGGAAGGATCTAAAGGGAGAGCTAAGAAGAGCAAGGAGAGGACACGAGAAGTCATTGGCGGATAGGATCAGGGAAAACCCTAAGGCTTTCTATCGGTATATCAGGAATAAAAGAATGACTAGAGTTAGATTAGGGCCAATCAAGGATAGGAGTGGGAAGTTGTGTGTGGAATCAGAGGAGATAGGGGAAGTGTTAAATGAATATTTTGCGTCAGTATTTACAGTAGAGAAAGAAAATGTTGTTGAGAATACTGAGATTCAGGCTACTAGGCTAGATGGGATTGAGGTTCACAAGGAGGAGGTGTTAGCAATTTTGGAAAGTGTGAAAATAGATAAGTCCCCTGGGCCAGATGGGATTTATCCTAGGATTCTCTGGGAAGCTAGGGAGGAGATTGCAGAGCCTTTGTCCTTGATCTTTATGTCGTCATTGTCGACAGGAATAGTGCCGGAAGACTGGAGGATAGCAAATGTTGTCCCCTTGTTCAAGAAGGGGAGTAGAGACAGCCCTGGTAATTATAGACCTGTGAGACTTACTTCGGTTGTGGGTAAAATGTTGGAAAAGGTTATAAGAGACAGGATTTATAATCATCTTGAAAAGAATAAGTTCATTAGAGATAGTCAGCACGGTTTTGTGACGGGTAGGTCGTGCCTCACAAACCTTATTGAGGTTTTCAAGAAGGTGACCCAAACAGGTGGATGAGGGTAAAGCAGTGGATGTGGTGTATATGGATTTCAGTAAGGCGTTTGATAAGGTTCCCCACGGTAGGCTATTGCAGAAAATACGGAAGTATGGGGTTGAAGGTGATTTAGAGCTTTGGATCAGAAATTGGCTAGCTGAAAGAAGACAGAGGGTGGTGGTTGATGGCAAATGTTCATCCTGGAGTTTAGTTACTAGTGGTGTACCGCAAGGATCTGTTTTGGGGCCACTGCTGTTTGTCATTTTTATAAATGACCTGGAAGAGGGTGTAGAAGGGTGGGTTAGTAAATTTGCAGATGACACTAAGGTCGGTGGAGTTGTGGATCGTGCCGAAGGATGTTGTAGGGTACAGAGGGACATAGATAGGCTGCAGAGCTGGGTTGAGAGATGGCAAATGGAGTTTAATGCGGAAAAGTGTGAGGTGATTCACTTTGGAAGGAGTAACAGGAATGCAGAGTACTGGGCTAATGGGAAGATTCTTGGTAGTGTAGATGAACAGAGAGATCTTGGTGTCCAGGTGCATAAATCCCTGAAGGTTGCTACCCAGGTTAATAGGGCTGTTAAGAAGGCATGTGGTGTGTTAGCTTTTATTAGTAGGGGGATCGAGTTTCGGAGCCACGAGGTCATGCTGCAGCTGTACAAAACTCTGGTGAGACCGCACCTGGAGTATTGCGTGCAGTTCTGGTCACCGCATTATAGGAAGGATGTGGAAGCTATGGAAAGGGTGCAGAGGAGATTTACTAGGATGTTGCCTGGTATGGAGGGAAGGTCTTACGAGGAAAGGCTGAGGGACTTGAGGTTGTTTTCGTTGGAGAGAAGGAGGAGGAGAGGTGACTTAATAGAGACATATAAGATAATCAGAGGGTTCGATAGGGTGGATAGTGAGCGTCTTTTTCCTCGGATGGTGATGGCAAACACGAGGGGACATAGCTTCAAGTTGAGGGGTGATAGATATAGGACAGATGTGAGAGGTAGTTTCTTTACTCAGAGAGTAGTAGGGGCGTGGAACGCCCTGCCTGCAGCAGTAGTAGATTCGCCAACTTTAAGGGCATTTAAGTGGACATTGGATAGACATATGGATGAAAATGGAATAGTGTAGGTCAGATGGTTTCACAGGTCGGCGCAACATCGAGGGCCGAAGGGCCTGTACTGCGCTGTAATGTTCTAATTCTTATTCTTTGTTCTGTCCCTCTGTTCCTCCACGCTACCAAGAATCCTGTCTTTAAGCCTGTATTCCGCATTCAAATTCGACCTTCCAAAATGAATCACTTCACACTTTTCCGGGTTGAACTCCATCTGCCACTTCTCAGCCCAGCTCTGCATCATGTCAATGTCCCGTTGCAACCTACAACAGCCTTCCACACTATCCACAACTCCAGCAACCTTCGTATCATCGGCAAACTTGCTAACCCAGCCTTCCACTTCCTCATCCAAGTCATTTATAAAAATCACAAAGAGCAGAGGTCCCAGAACAGATCCTTGTGGAACACCACTGGTCACCGAGCTCCATGCTGAATACTTTCCATCTACTACCACCCTCTGACTTCTATGGGCCAGCCAATTTTGTATCCAGACAGCCAACTTTCCCTGAATCCCATGCCTCCTTACTTTCTGAATGAGCCTACCATGGGGAACCTTATCAAACGCCTTGCTAAAATCCATATACACCAATTCCACTGCTCTTACTTCATCAATGTGTTTTGTCACATCTTCAAAGAATTCAATAAGGCTTGTGAGGCATGACCTGCCCCTTACAAAGCCATGTTGACTGTCTCTAATCAAACCATGCTTTTCCAAATAATCATAAATCCTGTCTCTCAGAATCCTCTCCAATAATTTGCCCACTACCGATGTAAGACTGACTGGTCTATAATTCCCAGGGTTATCCCTATTCCCTTTCTTGAACAAGGGAACATTTGCCACCCTCCAATCATCCGGCACTACTCCAGTGGATAGTGAAGACGCAAAGATCATCGCCAAAGGCGCAGCAATCTCTTCCCTCGCTTCCCGTAATATCCTTGGGTATATCCTGTCTGGCCCCGGGGACTTATCTGTCCTCATATCATTGAAAATTTCCAGCACATCCTCCCTCTTAACCTCAACCTGTTCGAGCATATCAGCCTGTTTCATGCTGTCCTCACAAACGACCAGGTCCCTCTTACTAGTTAATACTGAAGCAAAGTATTCATTTAGGACCTCCCCTACCTCCTCCGACTCCAGGCACAAGTTCCCTCCACTATCCCTGATCGGCCCTACCCTCACTCTGGCCATCCTCTTGTTCCTCACATAAGTGTAGAACGCCTTGGGATTTTCCTTAATCCTACCCGCCAAGACTTTTTCATGTCCCCTTCTAGCTCTCCTAAGTCCATTCTTCAGTTCCTTCCTCGCTACCTTGTAACCCTCTAGAGCCCTGTCTGATCCTTGCTTCCTCAACCTTAAGTAAGCTTCCTTCTTCCTCTTGACTAGCTGTTCCACATCTCTTGTCATCCAAGGTTCCTTCACCCTATCATCCCTTCCCTGCCTCATCGGGACAAACCTATCCACAGATATTCTACAGATATGTAAAAAGAAAACGTTTGGCTAAAACAAATGTGGGTCCATTACAGGCAGAGTCAGGAGAATTTATGATGGGGAATAGAGAAATGGCAGAGAAGCTAATGTCACAAATGTCACACCATTATTTAAGAAGGGAGGGAGAGAGAAAACAGGGAATTACAGATCTGTTAGCCTTACATCAGTCGTTGGGAAAATGCTGGAATCTATTCTAAAAATGTGATAAATGGAGAATTGGATAATAATGTGATTGGGCATAGTCAACATGAATTTATGAATGGGAAATCATGTTTGATGAACCTGTTGGAGTTTTTTGAGGATGTTACTAACAGAATTGATAAAGGGGAGTTGGTGGACGTGGTATACTTGGATTTTCAGAAGGTTTTTGATAAAGTCCCCCACAGGAGGTTGTTTAACAAAATTAAAGCACATAAGATAGAAGGTAATGTACTGGCATGGATTAAGAATTGGTTAACAGGCAGAAAGTAGAGAGTAGGAATAAATGTGTCATTCTCACCTTGGCAGGCTGTGACTATTGGGTACCGCAGGGATCAATGCTTGGGCCCCAGTTGTTCACAATATATATCAATGATTTGGATGTGGGGACCAAATGTAATATTTCCAAGTTCGCGGATAACACAGAACTAGATGGGAATGTGTGTTGTGAGGAAGATGCAAAGTGGCTTCAAGGGGACTTGGACAGACTTAGTGAGTGGGCAAGAACGTGGCAGATGGAATATAATGTGGAAAAATGTGAGATAATCCCCTTTGCTAGGAGGAATAGATGTGCAGAGTATTTCTTAAATGGTAAGAGATTAGAATGTGTAGTTGTACAAAGGGACCTGGGTGTCCTCGTCAAAATGTCACTGAAAACTAACATGCAGGTGCAGCAAGTAGTTAAGAAGGCTAATGATATGTTAGCCTTTATTGCAAGAGGATTTGAGTACAGGAGTAGAGAAGTCTTCAATTGTATCGAACCTTGGTTAGACTGCACCTGGAGTACTTTGTGCAGTTTTGGTCCCCTTACCTTAGAAAGAACAAAGAAAATTACAGCACAGGAACAGGCCCTTCGGCCCTCCAAGCCTGCACCGATCCAGATCCTCTATCTAAACATAGAACAGTACAGCACAGTACAGGCCCTTCGGCCCACGATGTTGTACCGAACCATTAACCTACTCTAAGATCAAGCTAACGACCTACCCTTCATTCTACTATCATCCATGTACCATGTCGCCTATTTTCTAAGGGTCTGTATCTCTTTGCTTCCTGCCCGTTCATGTATCTGTCTAGATACATCTTAAAAGACGCTATCGTGCCCGCGTCTACCACCTCCGCTGGCAACGCGTTCCAGGCACCCACCACCCTCTGCGTAAAGAACTTTCCACGCATATCCCCCCTAAACTTTTCCCCTCTCACTTTGAACTCGTGACCCCTAGTAATTGAATCCCCCACTCTGGGAAAAAGCTTCTTGCTATCCACCCTGTCTATACCTCTCATGATTTTGTACACCTCAATCAGGTCCCCCCTCAACCTCCGTCTTTCTAATGAAAATAATCCTAATCTACTCAACCTCTCTTCATAGCTGGCGCCCTCCATACCAGGCAACATCCTGGTGAACCTCCTCTGCACCCTCTCCAAAGCATCTACATCCTTTTGGTAATGTGGCGACCAGAACTGCACGCAGTATTCCAAATGTGGCCGAACCAAAGTCTTATACAACTGTAACATGACCTGCCAACCCTTGTACTCAATACCCCGTCCGATGAAGGAAAGCATGCCGTATGCCTTCTTGACCACTCAATTGACCTGCGTTGCCACCTTCAGGGAACAATGGACCTGAACAAACAAATCTCTCTGTACATCAATTTTCCCCAGGACTTTTCCATTTACTGTATAGTTCACTCTTGAATTGGATCTTCCAAAATGCATCACCTCGCATTTGCCCTGATTGAACTCCATCTGCCATTTCTCTGCCCAAATCGCCAATCTATCTATATTCTGCTGTATTCTCTGACAGTCCCCTTCACTATCTGCTACTCCACCAATCTTAGTGTCGTCTGCAAACTTGCTTATCAGTCCACCTATACTTTCCTCCAAATCATTTATGTATATCACAAACAACAGTGGTCCCAGCACGGATCCCTGTGGAACACCACTGGTCACACGTCTCCATTTTGAGAAACTCCCTTCCACTGCTACTCTCTGTTTCCTGTTGCCCAGCCAATTCTTTATCCATCTAGCTAGTACACCCTGGACCCCATGCGACTTCACTTTCTCCATCAGCCTACCATGGGGAACCTTATCAAATGCCTTACTGAAGTCCATGTATATGACATCTACAGCCCTTCCCTCATCAATCAACTTTGTCACTTCCTCAAATAATTCTATTAAGTTGGTAAGACATGACCTTCCCTGCACAAAACCATGTTGCCTATCACTGATAAGCCCATTTTCTTCCAAATGGGAATAGATCCTATCCCTCAGTATCTTCTCCAGCAGCTTCCCTACCACTGATGTCAGGCTCACCAGTCTATGATTACCTGGATTATCCCTGCTACCCTTCTTAAACAAGGGGACAACATTAGCAATTCTCCAGTCCTCCGGGACCTCACCTGTGTTTAAGGATGCTGCAAAGATATCTGTTAAGGCCCCAGCTGTTTCCTCTCTCGCTTCCCTCAGTAACCTGGGATAGATCCCATCCGGACCTGGGGACTTGTCCACCTTAATGCCTTTTAGAATACCCAACACTTCCTCCCTCCTCATGCCGACTTGACCTAGAGTAATCAAACATCTGTCCCTAACCTCAACATCCGTCATGTCCCTCTCCTCGGTGAATACCGATGCAAAGTATCGTTTAGAATCTCACCCATTTTCTCTGACTCCACGCATAACTTTCCTCCTTTGTCCTTGAGTGGGCCAATCCTTTCTCTAGTTACCCTCTTGCTCCTTATATATGAATAAAAGGCTTTGGGATTTTCCTTAACCCTGTTTGCTAAAGATATTTCATGACCCCTTTTAGCCCTCTTAATTCCTTGTTTCAGATTGGTCCTACATTCCCGATATTCTTTCAAAGCTTCGTCTTTCTTCAGCCTCCTAGACCTTATGCATGCTTCCTTTTTCCTCTTAGCTAGTCTCACAATTTCACCTGTCATCCATGGTTCCCTAATCTTGCCATTTCTATCCCTCATTTTCACAGGAACATGTCTCTCCTGCACGCTAATCAACCTCTCTTTAAAAGCCTCCCACATATCAAATGTGGATTTACCTTCAAACAGCTGCTCCCAATCTACATTCCCCAGCTCCTGCCGAATTTTGGTATAGTTGGCCTTCCCCCAATTTAGCACTCCTCCTTTAGGACCACTCTCGTCTTTGTCCATGAGTATTCTAAAACTTACGGAATTGTGATCACTATTCCCAAAGTAGTCCCCGACTGAAACTTCAACCACCTGGCCGGGCTCATTCCCCAACACCAGGTCCAGTATGGCCCCTTCCCGAGTTGGACTATTTACATACTGCTCTAGAAAACCCTCCTGGATGCTCCTTACACATTCTGCTCCATCTAGACCTCTAACACTAAGTGAATCCCAGTCAATGTTGGGAAAATTAAAATCTCCTATCACCACCACCCTGTTGCTCCTACATCTTTCCATAATCTGTTTACATATTTGTACCTCTATCTCACGCTCGCTGTTGGGAGGCCTGTCGTACAGCCCCAAGATTGTTACCGCACCCTTCCTTTTTCTGAGTTCTGCCCATATTGCCTCACTGCTCGAGTCCTCCATAGTGCCCTCCTTCAGCACAGCTGTGATATCCTCTTTGACCAGTAATGCAACTCCTCCACCCCTTTTACCTCCCTCTCTATCCCGCCTGAAGCATCGATATCCTGGGATATTTAGTTGCCAATCATGCCCTTCCCTCAACCAAGTCTCCGTAATAGCAATAACATCATACTCCCAGGTACTAATCCAAGCCCTAAGTTCATCTGCCTTACCTACTACACTTCTTGCATTAAAACAAATGCACCTCAGACCACCAGTCCCTTTGCGTTCATCATCTGCTCCCTGTCTACTCTTTCCCTTGGTCACGCTGACTTCATTATCTAGTTCCTTACAGGCTTTAGTTACTACCTCCTTACTGTCCACTGACCTCATTTGGTTCCCATCCCCCTGCCACATTAGAAAGGATATTATTGCCATAGAGGGAGTGCCACGAAGATTCACCACACTTGTTCCCAGGATGGTGGGACTGTCCTATGAAGAGAGATTGGGGAAACTGGGTCTGTATTCTCTAGAGTTTTGAAGGATGAGAGGTGATCTCATTGAAACCTACAAAATACTTAAAGGGATAGACAGGATAGATGGAGCTCAGATATTTCCCCTGGTTCGGGAGTCTAGAACCAGGGGAAACAATTTCAGAATTAGATTAGATTAGAAATACAGCACTGAAACAGGCCCTTCGGCCCACCGAGTCTGTGCCGAACATCAACCACCCATTTATACTAATCCTACACTAATCCCATATTCCTACCAAACATCCCCACCTGTCCCTATATTTCCCTACCACCTACCTATGCTAGTGACAATTTATAATGGCCAATTTACCTATCAACCTGCAAGTCTTTTGGCTTGTGGGAGGAAACCGGAGCACCCGGAGAAAACCCACGCAGACACAGGGAGAACTTGCAAACTCCACACAGGCAGTACCCAGAATCGAACCCGGGTCCCTGGAGCTGTGAGGCTGCGGTGCTAACCACTGCGCCACTGTGCCGCCCCACAGAGATGAGGAGAAATTTCTTTACTCAGAGGGTTGTGAATCTTTGGAATTCTGTACCACAGAGGGCTGTGGAAGCTCAGTCATTGAGTATGTTTAAAGCAGAGATTAACAGATTTCTAAATCCAATGACATAAGGGGATATGAAGATCGTGTGGGAAAAAGGCATTGCAGTGGATGATCAGCCATGATCACATTGAATGGTGGGGCAGGCTTGATGGGCTGAATGGCCTACTCCTGCTCCTATGTTCTGATTACACAATAGAGTGTTTGACGACTGTCCTCTTTTTCTAGGGCTTTATTATATGGTGGAATGCGTGAGTCATATTGCCAGGCTGAAATTCCATTGGAGGATACACCAGCAGAGGCATTTACAATGCTGCTGAAATATATCTACACTGGTCAGGTCACGCTCAGTAATGAGAAAGAGGAAATACTGTTGGACTTTCTCAGTCTTGCCCACAAATATGGATTCCCGGAGCTGGAGGATGCCACGTCTGAGTATCTGTGTACCATCCTGAACGTCAGTAATGTCTGCATGGTTTATGATGTCGCCAGTCTTTATTCGCTACACAAACTTTCAAACACCTGCTGTCTGTACATGGACAGGAATGCAAAGGCAGTTCTTAGCAGCGAAGGATTCCTGTCCCTCTCCAAGGTAAAATTGTATTTCAATACCGATTTAACTTTAAATTCTTGTTAATATAATCCTCCCCAGAGTCCCTCTGCTGTTTCAAATACTAATAACCAAAATTTCAAACACTCAGTAGAAAAGCTGAGGAATGTGTGTTTCAGAACCTGCCATTGAATTGCTTCCTTATTCATTTTGTCAGTGAAGCTGATTTAGCTCTTATCAAAGTCACAAATGACATCCTATATGACTGTGGTAAAGGATAAATGTTCCCTCCTTGTTTGCAGTCTTTGACCACACCATCCTCCTGCAACACTGTCGTCCAGCTGGGTGGGCCTCCCCACCTGCTTCCATTCTTTTCTATGGAGTCATGCCCAGAGAATCCCCATCAATTGCTTCTCTTCCTGTTCCCATACTACTACCTCTGGAATCCCCAAGGAGATGTATGCTTAACCCCCTCCTATTCTTCAACATGTTGCCCGTCAGCAACATCACCTAAATGATAACATTCAGGTACAGCAAGCAATTGGGAAGGTAAATAGTATGTGGGCCTTTATTGCAAGGGGGTTGGCGTACATGAGTAAGGAAGTCTTGCTGCAATGGTACTGGGCTTCGGTGAGACCACACCTGAAATGCTGTGTACAGTTTTGGTTTCCTGACCTAAGCAAGGATGGACTTGTCTGAGAGAGGATGCAGCAAAGCTTCACAAGACTGGTTCCTAGAATGAGAGGGTTGTCCTGTGAGGAGAGATTGAGTAGAATGGGCCTCTACTCTTTGGAATTTAGAAGAATGACAGGTGATCTCATTGAAACAAATCAAAGATTGACAAGATTGATGCTGAAATGCTATTTCCCCTGGCTGAAGAGTCTGGAACTGGGGGCCATTAATCTAAGAACAAGGTGTTAATCATTTCAGACTGAAACAAGAAATTTCTTCCCTCAGAGGAGTGTAAATCTTTGGAATTCTCTACCCAAGCAATGCTCAGTCGTTGAGTATATCAAGGCTGAGATAGACAGATGTTTGGATATGAGGATTGGACAGGAAAGTGGGAGGCAGTGGTGTAGTGGTAATGTCACTGAACTAGTAATCGAGAGGCAAAAACAAGAAATGCTGGAATCACTCAGCAGGTCTGGCAGCATCTGTGGAAAGAGAAGCAGAGTTAACGTTTCGGGTCAGTGACCCTTCTTCGGAACTGGGTTAACTCTGTAACCGCCTAGAATCATAGAGTTATACAGCACAGAAACAGGCCCTTCGGCCCATCGTGTCTGTGCCGGCCATCAAGCACCTAACTATTCTAATCTCATTTTCCAGCACTTGGCCCGTGGCCTTGTATGCTATAGCCTTTCAAGTGCTCATCTAAATACTTCTTAAATGCTGTGAGGGTTCCTGCCTCTACCACCTCTTCAGGCAGTGTGTTCCAGATTCCAACCACACTCTGGGTGAAAAAAATTTTCCTCAAATTCCCTCTGAATCTCCTTCCCCATTACCTTAAATCTATGCCCCTGGGTTTTGACCCCTCCGCTAAGGGGAAAAGTTTCTTCCTATCTAACCGATCAATGCCCCTCATAATTTTGTATACCTCAATCATGTCCCCCCTCAGCCTTCTCTGTTCTAAGGAAAACAACCCTAGCCTTTTCAGTCTGTCTTCATAGCTGAAATGCTCCAGCCCAGGCAACATCCTGGTGAATCTCCTCTGCACCCTCTCCAGTGTAATCACATCCTTCCTATAGTGTGGTGCCCAGAACTGTACACAGTACTCCAGCTGTGGCCTAACTAGTGTCTTATACAGCTCCATCATAACCTCCCTGCTCTTATATTCTATGCCTCGGCTAATAAAGGCAAGTATCCCATATGCCTTCCTAACCACCTTATCTACCTGTGCTGCTGCCTTCAGTGATCTATGGACAAGTACACCAAGGTCCCTCTGACCCTTTGTACATCCTAGGGTCCTACCATCCATTGTATATTCCCTTGCCTTGTTAGTCCTCCCAAAATGCATCACCGCACACTTCTCAGGATTAAATTCCATTTGCCACTGCTCCACCCATCTTACCAGCCCATCTATATTGTCCTGTAATCTAAGGCTTTCCTCTAGGAAGGTTTATATGTTTAACAAATGTTTCTATGCTGTACGACTGAGATGAGGGCCATTCAGTCCACTGAGTCCATGCTGGCTCTCTGTGGAGCAATCCAGTCAGTCCCATTCACCGGCTCTATCCCTGTAGCCCTCCATGATTATTTCCATCAAGTTCCACCCGATTTCATTTTGAAGTCAGTGATCGTCTCTGCTTCCAGCACCCTAAAAAGCAGTGAGTTCCAGGTCATTACCACACACTGGGTAAAAAAGTTCTTCCTCATAATCGCCCTGCATCTCTTATCCAAAACCTTCAATCTGCCACCCCCAGTCCTTGTGATATTTGTTAATTAGAATTAGAACATTACAGCGCAGTACAGGCCCTTCAGCCCTCGATGTTGCGCTGACCTGTGAAACCATCTGACCTACACTATTCCATTTTCATCCATATGTCTATCCAATGACCACTTAAATGCCCTTAAAGTTGGCGAGTCTACCACTGTTGCAGGCAGGGCGTTCCACGCCCTTACTACTCTCTGTGTAAAGAAACTACCTCTGACATCTGTCCTATATCTATCACCCCTCAACTTAAAGCTATGTCCCCTCGTGTTTTCCTTGTCTAACTTATTAAAGCCTGTCATAATCTTGTACACTTGTATTAAGTCTTCCCTCAATCTCCTTTGTTCTCAGGAGAACAAACCCCAGCTTTTCCATCCTAACCTTGTAACTAAAATCCCCCATCCCTGGAACCATTCTGGTAAATCTCCTCTGCATCCTCTCAAAGACGCTCACCTCCTTCCTGAAGTGTGGTGACCAGAACTGGACACAATACTCTAGTTGGGGCCTAACCAGAGCTTTATAAAGATTCAGGATAACCTCCCGGCTTTTGTACTCAATGCCTCTATTTATGAAGCCCAAGATCCCACATGCTTTACTAACCACTCTCTCAATACAAGGGAAATTAGAGATTGCATTAGATCCAAGGAAGAGGCATACAAATTCGCCAGAAAAAAACAACAGACCTGAGGATTGGGAGCAGTTTAGAATTCAGCAAAGGAGGACCAAGGGATTGAACAAAGAACAGTACAGCACAGGAACAGGCCATTCAGCCCTCCAAGCCTGCGCAGATCTTGATGCCTGCCGAAACTAAAACCTTCTGCACTTCCGGGGACCGTATCCCTCTATTCCCATCCTATTCATGTATTTGTCAAGATGCCTCTTAAACATCGCTATCGTATCTGCTTCCACCACCTCCCCCGGCAGCAAGTTCCAGGCACTCACCACCCTCTGTGTAAAAAACTTGCCTTGCACATCCCCTCTAAACTTTGCCCCTCTCACCTTAAACCTATGTCCCCTCGTAACTGACTCTTCCACCCTGGGAAAAACCTTCTGACTATCCACTCTGTCCATGCCGCTCATAACTTTGTAAACCTCTATCATGTCGCCCCTCCACCTCCGTCGTTCCAGTGAAAACAATCCGAGTTTATCCAACTTCTCCTCATAGCAAATACCCACCAGACCAGGCAACATCTGGTAAACCTCCTCTGTACCCTCTCCAAAGCCTCCACGTCCTTCTGGTAGTGTGGCGACCAGAATTGCACGCAATATTCTAAGTGTGGACTAACTAAGGTTCTGCACAGCTGCAGCATGACTTGCCAATTTTTATACTCTATGCCCCGACCGATGAAGGCAAGCATGCCGTATGCCTTCTTGACTACCTTATCCACCTGCGTTGCCACTTTCAGTGACCTGTGGACCTGTACGCCCAGATCTCTGCCTGTCAATACTCCTAAGGGTTCTGCCATTTACTGTATACCTCCCACCTGCATTAGATCTTCCAAAATGCATTACCTCACATTAGTCCGGATTAAACTCCATCTGCCATTTCTCCGCCCAAGTCTCCAACCAATCTATATCCTGCTGTATCCTCTGACAATCCTCATCATTATCCGCAACTCCACCAACCTTTGTGTCGTCTGCAAACTTACTAATCAGACCAGCTACATTTTCCTCCAAATCATTTATATATACTACAAACAGCAAAGGTCCCAGCACTGATCCCTGCGGAACACCACTAGTCATATCCCTCCATTCAGAAAAGCACCCTTCCACTGTTACCCTCTGTCTTCTGTGACTGAGCCAGTTCTGTATCCATCTTGCCAGCTCACCTCTGATCCCGTGTGACTTCACCTTTTGTCCCAGTCTGCCATGAGGGACCTTGTCAAATGCTTTACTGAAGTCCATATAGATAACATCCACTGACCTTCCTTCATCAATCATCTTCGTCACTTCCTCAAAAAACTCAATCAAATTAGTAAGACACAACCTCCCCTTCACAAAACCATGCTGTCTCTCGCTAATAAGTTTGTTTGTTTCCAAATGGGAGTAAATCCTGTCCCGAATAATCCCCTCTAATAGTTTCCCTACCATTGACGTAAGGCTCACCGGCCTATAATTTCCTGGATTATCCTTGCTACCCTTCTTAAACAAAGGCACAACATTGGCTATTCTCCAGTCCTCTGGGACCTCGCCTGTAGCCAATGAGGATGCAAAGATTTCTGTCAAGGCCCCAGCAATTTCTTCCCTTGCCTCCCTCAGTATTCTAGGGTAGATCCCATCAGGCCTTGTGGACTTATCTACCTTAATGCTTTGCAAGACACCCAACACCTCCTCCTTTTTGATAATGAGATGACTGAGACTATCTGCACTCCCTTCCCTAGGCTCATCATCCACCAAGTCCTTCTCTTTGGTGAATACTGATGCAAAGTACTCATTTAGCACCTCGCCCATTTCCTCTGGCTCCACACATAGATTCTCATCTCTGTACTTGAGTGGGCCAACCCTTTCCATGGTTACCCTCTTGCTCTTTATATATGTATAAAAGCCTTGGGATTTTCCTTAATCCTGTTTGCCAATGACTTTTCATGACCCCTTTTAGCCCTCCTAACTCCTTGCTTAAGTTCCTTCCTACTGTCTTTATATTCCTCAAGTGCTTCATCTGTTCCTAGCCTTCCAGCCCGTAGAAATGCTTCCTTTTTCTTTTTGACTAGGCTCACAATATCCCGCGTTATCCAAGCTTCCCGAAACTTGCCAAACTTGTCTTTCTTCCTCACAGGAACATGCTGGTCCTGGATTCCAATCAGCTGACGTTTGAAAGACTCCCACATGTCAGATGTTGATTTACCCTCAAACAGCCGCCCCCAATCTAAATTCTTCAGTTCCTGCCTAATATTGTTATAATTAGCCTTCCCCCAAAGAACAAAGAACAAAGAAAATTACAGCACAGGAACAGGCCCTTCGGCCCTCCATGCCTACGCCGATCCAAATCCTCTATCTAAACCTGTCGCCTATTTTCTAAGGGTCTGTATCTCTTTGCTTCCTGCCCATTCATGTATCTGTCTAGATACATCTTAAAAGACGCTATCGTGCCCGCGTCTACCACCTCCGCTGGCAACGCGTTCCAGGCACCCACCACCCTCTGCGTAAAGAACTTTCCACGCATATCCCCCCCTAAACTTTTCCCCTCTCACTTTGAACTCGTGTCCCCTTGTCATTGAATCCCCCACTCTGGGAAAAAGCTTCTTGCTATCCACCCTGTCTATACCTCTCATGATTTTGTACACCTCAATCAGGTCCCATCTCAACCTCCGTCTTTCTAATGAAAATAATCCTAATCTACTCAACCTCTCTTCATAGCTGGCGCCCTCCATACCAGGCAACATCCTGGTGAACCTCCTCTGCACCCTCTCCAAAGCATCTACATCCTTTTGGTAATGTGGCGACCAGAACTGCACGCAGTATTCCAAATGTGGCCGAACCAAAGTCCTATACAACTGTAACATGACCTGCCAACTCTTGTACTCAATACCCCGTCCGATGAAGGAAAGCATGCCGTATGCCTTCTTGACCACTTTATTGACCTGCGTTGCCACCTTCAGGGAACAATGGACCTGAACACCCAAATCTCTCTGTACATCAATTTTCCCCAGGACTTTTCCAATTTAGCACCTTCACCCGAGGACTACTCTTATCCTTATCCACAAGTACCTTAAAACTTATGGAATTGTGGTCACTGCTCCCGAAATGCTCCCTCACTGAAACTTCGACCACCTGGCCGGGCTCATTCCCCAATACCAGGTCCAGAATGGCCCCATCCCTAGTTGGACTATCTACATATTGTTTCAAGAAGCCCTCCTGGATGCTCCTCACAAATTCTGCCCCATCCAAGCCCCTAGCACTAAGTGAGTCCCAGTCAATATAGGGGAAGTTAAAATCACCCACCACCACAACCCTGTTACCTTTACATCTTTCCAAAATCTGTCTACATATCTGCTCCTCGACCTCCCGCTGGCTGTTGGGAGGCCTGAAGTAAACCCCCAACATCGTGACTGCACCCTTCCTATTCCTGAGCTCCACCCATATTGCCTCGCTGCATGACCCCTCTGAGGTGTCCTCCCGCAGTACTGTGATATTCTCCTTAACCAGTAATGCAACTCCCCCACCCCTTTTACATCCCCCTCTATCCCGCCTGAAACTTCTAAAGCCTGGAACATTTAGCTGCCAATCCTGCCCTTCCCTCAACCAAGTCTCTGTAATAGCAACAACATCATAGTTCCAAGTACTAATCCAAGCTCTAAGTTCATCTGCCTTACCTGTTATACTTCTCGCATTGAAACAAATGCACTTCAGACCACCAGTCCCGCTATGCTCAGCAACATCTCCCTGCCTGCTCTTCCTCTTAGTCCTACTGGTCTTATTTACTATGTCCTCCTCATTTATTTCACTCGCTGTCCTACTGCTCTGGTTCCCACCCCCCTGCCACACTAGTTTAAACCCTCCCGAGTGACGCTAGCAAACCTTGCAGCCAGGATATTAGTGCCCCTCCAGTTTAGATGGAACCCGTCCTTCTTGTACAGGTCCCATCTTTCCCTGAAGAGAGCCCAATGGTCCCGATATCTGAAACCCTCCCTTCTACCCCAGCTGTTCAGCCACGTGTTTAGTTGCACTATCTTCCTATTTCTAGCCTCACTGGCACGTGGCACAGGGAGTAATCCAGAGATTACAACCCTAGAGGCCCTGTTTTTTAACTTACTATCTAACTCCCTAAACTCCCCCTGCAGGACCTCATCACTCTTCCTGCCTATGTCATTGGTACCGATGTGTACCACAACGTCTGGCTGTTCACCCTCCCCCTTCAGAATGCCCCCTGTCCGTTCAGAGACATCCTTGTCCCTGGCACCAGGGAGGCAACATACCATCCTGGAGTCTCTTTCATGTCCACAGAAGCGCCTATCTGTGCCCCTGACTATAGAGTCCCCTATAACTATTGCTCTTCGGCGCTTTGTCCCTCCCTGCTGATCAACGGTGCCAACCGTGGTGCCACTGCTCTGGCTGCTGCTGTTTTCCCCTGATAGGCCACCCCCCCCAACAGTATCCAAAACAGTATACTTGTTAGAGAGGGGGATAGCCACAGGGGATTCCTGCACTGACTGCCTGCCCCTTCTAGCAGTCACCCATCTATCTCCCTGCACCTTGGGTGTAACCACTTCTCTAAAACTCCTGTCGATGACGCTTTCCGCCACCTGCATGATCCTAAGTGCATCCAGTTGCCGCTGCAACCGATCCATGCGGTCTGTGAGGTGGGGGAGTCCAGAACCAGGGGTCATTGTCTAAGGATACGGGGTAAACCTTTCAGGACTGAGGTAAGGAGAAATTTCTTCACCCAGAGAGTGGTGAACCTGTGGAATTCACTACCACAGAAAGCAGTTGAGGCCAAAACATTGTCTGTTTTCAAGAAGGAGTTAGATACAGCTCTTGGGTTTGAAGGGATCAAAGGGTTTGGGGTGAAAGCGGTAACAGGTTACTGAGTTGGATGATCAGCCATGATCATAATGAATGGCGGAGCAGACTCGAAGGGCCGAATGGCCTACTCCTGATCCTATTTCTATGTTTCTATGTTTAATATGTCCTGCCACCATCAAAGATCTGTGCAGGACATTCTGAAGGGGAGGGTGAACAGTCAGAGGTCGTGGTACACATTTAGGGAGCTCTGTAGATTAAAAAGCAGGGCCTCAAAGGTTGTAATCTCTGGATTACTCCCAGTGCCACGTGCTCGTGAGTATAGGAATAGGAGGATAGAGCAGACAAATGCGTGCTGATGAGATGGTGCAGGAGGGAGGGCTTTAGTTTCCTGGATCACTGGGTCTGTTTCTGGCAAAGGTGGGACCTGTACAAGTCGGACAGGTTGCACCTGAACTGGAATGGGACCAACATCCTTGCTGGGAGGTTTGCTGATGCTGTTGACAAACTAATTTGGCAGGGGGATGGGATACTGAGTGGAGGTACAGTAGGGGTTGATGCACAGTCAAATATAGAAGAGAAAATGAGTCAGTCTGAAGGCAGAGCAAATGTAGACCTGTTAATACACAAGGGAAAAATGCAAGGCTGGATTGCATCTATTTTAACGCAAGGAGTCTTACTAGTAAGGCAGATGAATTGAGGGCGTTGATTAGCACATGGGATTATGATATTATTGCTATCACAGAGACATGTCTCAGGGAGGGGCAGGACTGGCAGCTCAATATTCCAGGGTATAGAATCTTCAGGCATGACAGGGGAGGGGGTAAAAGAGGAGGTGGTATTGCACTGTTGATCAAGGAGTCAATTACTGCAGTGAGGAGGGATGATATCTTAGAAGGTTCCTCAAATGAGGCCATATAAGTAGAACTTAAAAAAACAAAAAGGGGGCAATCACTTGGCTGGGAGTGTACTCCAGGCCTCCAAACCGTCAGGGAAAGATAAGGAAAGAGTAGTGCCCATTAGGGACCAAAGTGGCAATCTGTGTGTGGAGCCGGAGGACGTAAGTGAGGTTTTAAATGATTACTTTTCATCTGTGTTCACGATGGAGAAGGACGATGTAGGTGTAGAGATCAGGGAGGGGGATTGTGATATACTTGAACAAATTAGCAATGAAAGGGAGGAAGTATTAGCTGTTTTAGCGGGCTTAAAAGTGGATAAATCCCCAGGCCCAGATGAGATGTATCCCAGGCTGTTATGAGAGACAAGGGAGGAGATAGCAGGGGCACTGACACAAATTTTCAAATCATCTCTGGCCACAGGAGAGGTACCAGAGGACTGGAGGACAGTGAATGTGGTCCTATTATTTAAGAAGGGTAGCAGGGATAAACCAGCTAATGACAGGCCAGTGAGTCTAACATCAGTGGTAGGGAAACTATTGGAAAAAGTTCTGAGGGATTGAGTGAGACCAGCGGTGTTTAAAAAGAGCAGTGGCAGCCGGAAAGAAGGAGACTGAGTGAGACCAGCGGTCTCTCTAGCTGTACGACTCGAAGGCTCTATGACGGGATTAATCTCCACTTGGAGAGGCAGGGATTAATCAGGGATAGTCAGCATGGCTTTGTCAGGGGGAGATCGTGTCTAACTAACTTGATTGAATTTTCGAAGCGGTGACTAAACGTGTAGATGAGGGTAAAGCAGTTGATGTAGTTGATATGGACTTCAGCTTTTGATAAGGTCCCACATGGGAGATTGGTTAAGAAGGTAAGAGCCCATGGGATCCAGGGCAATTTGGCAAATTGGATCCAAAATTGGCTTAGTGGCAGGAAACAGAGGGTGATGGTCGAGGGTTATTTTTTTGTTTTTGTGAGTGGAAGCCTGTGACCAGTGGTGTACCACAGGGATTGGTGCGGGGACCCTTGCTGTTTGTAGTGCACATTAATGATTTAGATGTGAATATAGAAGGTATGATCAGTAAGTTCGCAGATGACACGAAAATTGGTGGTGTCATAAATAGTGAGGAGTCATAGAGTCGTACAGCAGACAAAACAGGCCCTTCGGCCCACCGCGTCCATGCCGACCATAATGCCTATCTATACGAATCCCACCTGCCTGCATTAATTCCATATCCCTCTATGCCTTGCTCATTCAAGTACCTGTCCAGATGCCTCTTAAATGTCACTACTGTTCCTGCCTCCACCACCTCCTCAGGCAGCTCATTCCAGATACCCACTATTCTTTGTGTGAAAAATTTACCCCTTTGATCCCCTTTAAACCTCCTCCCTCACACCTTAAATCTATGCCCTCTAGTTTTAGTCACCCCTACCATGGGAAACAGACTCTGGCTATCTACCCTATCTATGCCTCTCAGTTTTGTATACTTCTATCATGTCCCCTCTCAGCCTCCTTCGCTCCAGGGAAAACAGACCCAGCCAATCCATTCTCTCTTTATAACTCGAGCCCTCCAAACCAGGCAACATCCTTGTGAATCTTTTTCTGCACCCTCTCTAGCTTAATCACGTCTTTCCTGTAGTGCGGCGACCAGAACTGCACACAGTACTCCAAATGCGGCCTAACCAACGTTATGTACAACTGTAACATGACGTCCCAACTCTTATACTCAATGCCTCGGCCAATGAAGGCAAGCATGCCATACGCCTTCTTCACCACCCTGTCTACCTGTGTTGCCACTTTCAGGGAACTATGTACTTTCACCCCAAGGTCTCTGTGTTCAACAACACTCCCCAGGGCCCTGCCATTCACTGTATATGTCCTGCCCTGGTTTAACTTCCCAAAATGCATCACGTCACACTTGTCTGCATTAAATTCCATTTGCCAATCCCTTGCCCACTTTCCCAGTTGATCTATATCCTGTTGTAACCTTAGACAACCTTCTTCACTGTTCACTATACCACTAATTTTGGTGTCATCTGCAAACTTACTAATCATGCCCCTTACATTCACATCCAAGTCATTAATATATATGACAAACAGCAGAGGGCCCAGCACTGATCCCTGCGGCACACCACTGGTCACCGGCCTCCAATCAGAAAAACAACCCTCCACTACCACCCTCTGCCTCCTATCACCAAGCCAATTTTGTATCCAATTTGCTAGCTCACCTGGATCCCATGTGTTCGAACCTTCTGGACCAGCCTACCATGCAGGACCTTGTCAAAGGCCTTGCTAAAGTCCATGTAGACAACGTACATCGTCCTGCCCTTGTCAATCCTCTCGGTCACCTCCTCGCGAAACTCAATAAAATTCGTGAGACATGATTTCCCATGCACAAAGCCATGCTGACTGTCCCTAATCAGACCATGCCTTTCCAGATGCATATAAATCCTGTCTCGCAGAATCCCTTCCAATAACTTTCCCACCACTGATGTAAGGCTCACCGGCCTGTAGTTCCCTGGTTAATTCCTGCTGCCCTTCTTAATTAAGGCACAACATTAGCTATCCTCCAGTCTTCCGGTACTTCACCCATGGCTAACGCTGAGACAAAAATCTCTGCCAGGGCACCAGCAATCTCCTCCCTTGCTTCCCATAGCGTCCTCGGATACACCTGGTCAGGCCCTGGGGATTTATCCACCTTAATGCGCTTCAAAACCTCCCAACACCTCCTCCTATGTAATGTTGATATGCTCCAGGATATCGCTGTTCCCTCCCTTGAACTCACTAGCTTCAATGACCTCCTCCACGGTAAATACGGACGAGAAATATTCATTTAAGACCTCGCCCATTTCCCGTGGCTCCACACATAGATTACCACACTGATCCTTAAGGGGACCTACTCTCTCCCTAGCTACCCTTTTCCTCTTAATATACTTAGAGAATCTTTTAAGATTCTCCTTTATCTTATCTGCCAGGGAAATCTCATGGCCCCTTTTCGCCGTCCTAATTTCCTTATTAAGTGTAGTCCTACATCCCCTATACTCCTCGAGGGACTCGCTCGATCCCAGCTCCCTATACCTGACATATGCCTCCTTCTTTGTCCTGACCAGACCCTCGATATCCCTCGTCAACCAAGGTTCCCTAAACTTGCCAGCCTTGCTGCCCCACTGACACATCAACCACCTGTCCAGCCTCATTTCCTAAGAGGAGGTCGAGTGTAGCCCCTTCTCTAGTAGGGCCATCCACATTCTGCTTCAGAAAACTATCCTGGACACACTTAACAAATTCTTCCCCATCTGATCCCTTAGCACTGAGGCAGTCCCAGTCAATATTAGGGAAGTTAAAATCACCGACTATTACAACCCTATAATTCCTACACCTATCTGTGATTTCCCTGCATATATGCTCCTCCACTTCCCTCTGACTATTGGGGGGCCTGTAGTATAATCCCATCAAAGTGATCACCCCTTTCTTATTTCTAAGTTCTACCCATATGGCCTCGCTGGACATTCCCCCCGGGATATCCTCTAAGTACTGTCGTGATGTCCTCCCTAATCAATAGTGCAACTCCCCCTCCTCTCTTACCTCCACCTTTGTCACGCCGGAAAGATCGGTACCCTGGAATATTGAGCTGCCAGTCCTGCCCATTCTTTAACCATGTTTCCGTAATAGCTATAATATCACAATCCCATGTACCGATCCATGCTCTGAGTTCATCTGCCTTACCTGTAAGGCTTCTTGCATTAAAGTAAATGCAGTTTAGCCTACCAGACCTTCCACGCTCCCTGTCCTGCCCCTGCCCGGCCTGCCTACTGGACTTGCTTGCTTTAACCTCGACATTTGCCTCAACTATCTCATCGGAGAGACTATTACTTTGGGTCCCACCCCACTGCAAGACTAGTTTAAACCCCCCTGAGTAGTACGAGCAAACCTCCCCGCAAGGATATTGGTGCCCCTCCAGTTTAGATGCAACCCGTCCTTGTTGTACAGGTCACCTCTGCACCAGAAGAGATCCCAATGATCCAAGTAGCTGAAGCCCTCCCGCCTACACCAGCTCTTCAGCCACACATTCATTTGCCTTATCCTCCTATTGCTACCCCCACTAGCACGTGGCACAGGGAGTAATCCTGAGATTACAACCCTAGAGGTCCTGCTTTTTAACCTTCTGTCTAACTTCCTGTATTCTCTTTGCAGGACCTCATCTCTCTTCCTGCCTATGCCGTTGGTACCAATATGGACCACAACCTCTGGCTGCTCACCCTCCCCTTTCAGAATGTCCTGCAGCCGCTCCAAGACATCCTTGCCCCTAGCACCAGGGAGGCAACATACCATCCTGGAGTCTCGTTTGTGGCCACAGAAACGCCTATCTGTACACCTTACGATAGAATCCCCTATCACTATAGCTCTTCCACCCCTTTTCCTCCCCTCCTGTGCAGCAGAGCCCTCCGTGGTGTCACAAACTTGGCTGTTGCTGCTTTCCCCTGGGAGTTCATCCCCCCCCCCAACAGTATCCAAAGTGGTATATCTGTTTGAGAGGGGGATGGCCACAGGGGACTCCTGCACTTCCTGCCTACGCCTACTACTCCATCTGGTGGTCACCCATCTCTTTTCTGCCTGTGCAGCCATTACCTGCAGGGTGACCACCTCACTAAGCATGTTATCCACAAGTATTCTGTGCCATGAATACTCTATGACCTCAATTGGCACTTCACTGCCTCTGATTTGTCACACTACTTGGCCACCATCCAGTACTGGATGAACGGAAAGTTCTTCCAGTTACTTATTGGGAAGAGTAAAGCCATTGTCTTCAGTCCCTGCCACAAACTTTGTTCCCTAGCCAGAGACCTGGACTAATGTTTCGGAGATAATGTATCAAATCCCACCATGGCAGCTGGTGCAATTTAAATTCAATTAATTCATAAAAATCTGAATCCAAAGCTAGTCTCAGAAATGATGTCTTGAAACTATCGTCAATTGTCGTAAACACCCATCTGGTTCACTAATGTCCTTTAGGGAAGGAAATCTGCTGTCCTTACCCGGTCTGGCCTACATGTGACTCCAGACCCACAGCAATGTGGGTGAGTCTGAACTAGTTCTGAAATGGCCCAGCAAACCATTCAGTCCAAGGGCAATTACAAATAACAAAGAACAGTACAGCACAGGAACAGGCCATTTGGCCCTCCAAACCTGCGCCGATCTTGATGCCTGCCTAAACTAAAACCTTCTGCACTTCCGGGGTCCGTATCCCTCTATTCCCATCCTATTCATGTATTTGTCAAGATGCCTCTTAAACGTCGCTATCGTATCTGCTTCCACCACTTCCCCCGGCAGCAAGTTCCAGGCACTCACCACCCTCTGTGTAAAGAACTTGCCTCGCACATCCCCTCTAAACTTTGCCCCTCTCACCTTAAACCTATGTCCCCTAGTAACTGACTCTTCCACCTGGGAAAAAGCTTCTGACTATCCACTCTGTCCATGCCGCTCATAACTTTGTAAACCTCTATCATGTCACCCCTCCACCTCCGTCGTTCCAGTGAAAACAATCCGGGTTTTTCCAACCTCTCCTCATAGCTAATGCCCTCCAGACCAGGCAACATCCTGGTAAACCTCTTCTGTACCCTCTCCAAAGCCTCCACGTCCTTCTGGTAGTGTGGCGACCAGAATTGCACGCAATAAGTGTAGCCTAACTAAGGTTTTATACAGCTACAACATGACTTGCCAATGTTTATACTCTGTGCCCCGACCAATGAAGGGAAGCATGCCGTATGCCTTCTTGACTACCTTATCCACCTGCGTTGCCACTTTCAGTGACCTGTGGAGCTGTACGCCCAGATCTCTCTGCCTGTCAATACTCCTAAGGGTTCTGCCATTTACTGTATACTTCCCACCTGCATTAGACCTTCCAAAATGCATTACCTCACATTTGTCCGGATTAAGCTCCATCTGCCATTTCTCCACCCAAGTCTCCAACTGATCTATATCCTGCTGTATCCTTTGACAATTCCCCATGGTAGGTTGATGGAGAAAGTGAAGTCGCATGGGGTCCAAGGTGTACTAGCTAGATGGATAAAGAACTGGCTGGGCAACAGGAGACAGAGAGTAGCAGTGGAAGGGAGTTTCTCAAAATGGAGACGTGTGACCAGTGGTGTTCCACAGGGATCCGTGCTGGGACCACTGTTGTTTGTGATCTACATAAATGATTTGGAGGAAAGTATAGGTGGTCTGATAAGCAAGTTTGCAGACGACACTAAGATTGGTGGAGTAGCAGATAGTGAAGAGGAATGTCAGAGAATACAGCAGAATATAGATAGACTGGAGAGCTGGGCAGAGAAATGGCAGATGGAGTTCAATCAGGGCAAATGCGAGGTGATGCATTTTGGAAGATCCAATTCAAGAGTGAACTATACAGTAAATGGAAAAGTCCTGGGGAAAATTGATGTACAGAGAGATTTGGGTGTTCAGGTCCATTGTTCCCTGAAGGTGGCAACGCAGGTCAATAGAGTGGTCAAGAAGGCATACGGCTTGCTTTCTTTCATCGGACGGGGTATTAAGTACAAGAGTTGGCAGGTCATGTTACAGTTGTATAAGACTTTGGTTCGGCCACATTTGGAATACTGCGTGCAGTTCTGGTCGCCACATTACCAAAAGGATGTAGATGCTTTGGAGAGGGTGCAGAGGAGGTTCACCAGGATGTTGCCTGGTATGGAGGGCGCTAGCTATGAAGAGAGGTTGAGTAGATTAGGATTATTTTCATTAGAAAGACGGAGGTTGAGGGGGGACCTGATTGAGGTGTACAAAATCATGAGAGGTATAGACCGGGTGGATAGCAAGAAGCTTTTTCCCAGAGTGGGGGATTCAAATACTAGGGGTCACGAGTTCAAAGTGAGAGGGGAAAAGTTTAGGGGGGATATGCGTGGAAAGTTCTTTACGCAGAGGGTGGTGGGTGCCTGGAACGCGTTGCCAGCGGAGGTGGTAGACGCGGGCACGATAGCGTCTTTTAAGATGTATCTAGACAGATACATGAATGGGCAGGAAGCAAAGAGATACAGACCCTTAGAAAATAGGCGACAGGTTTAAATAGAGGATCTGGATCGGCGCAGGCTTGGAGGGCCGAAGGGCCTGTTCCTGTGCTGTAATTTTCTTTGTTCTTTGTTCTATTGAGAGACCTGAGTGAGATGATTCTGGTTATTGACAAGGTTTGGGCATTGGTCCTCTATCAATCTGTATATTGCATTAAACTAGCAGGTTATACAAATGGAAAGAATGACAAGTTACCTGCCGAGAGTATTTCAGTTGCTGCTGTAAACAGTAGCGTCTCTTTACATCTACCTTATAGGCAGCTCTGCTCACTGTTGTGTCCCGAGATTCCTTCGCTGCTGCAGAGAAGGATATTTTCCTGGCTCTGATGAACTGGTGTAAACAGAATCCAGATGAGAGACACGTGGAGATTATGAAGGCAGTCCGCTTGCCCCTGATGAGTTTAACGGAATTACTAAATGTTGTGCGGCCGGCAGCTCTACTCTCTGCAGACACCATTTTAGACGCTATCAAGATTCGCTCTGAGAGTCGCGATATGGAGCTGAATTACAGGGGTGTGCTCAGTAAGTACTGGACACTGCAGGGACGTGCTCAGTAAGTACTGGACACTGCAGGGACGTGCTCAGTAAGTACTGGACACTGCAGGGACATGCTCAGTATGTACTGGACACTGCAGGGACGTGCTCAGTAAGTACAGGAAACTGCAGGGACGTGCTCAGTAAGTACTGGACACTGCAGGGACGTGCTCAGTAAGTACTGGACACTGCAGGGATGTGCTCAGTAAGTACTGGACACTGCAGGGCCGTGCTCAGTAAGTACTGGAAACTGCAGGGACGTGCTCAGTAAGTACAGGAAACTGCCGGGACGTGCTCAGTAAGTACAGGATACTGCAGGGACGTGCTCAGTAAGTACTGGACACTGCAGGGCCCTGCTCAGTAAGTACTGGACACTGCAGGGCCCTGCTCAGTAAGTACTGGACACTGCAGGGACGTGCTCAGTAAGTACAGGACACTGCAGGGCCCTGCTCAGTAAGTACAGGACACTGCAGGGACGTGCTCAGTAAGTACAGGACATTGCAGGGACGTACTCAGTAAGTGCAGGATACTGCAGGGACGTGCTCAGTAAGTACTGGACACTGCAGGGACGTGCTCAGTAAGTACTGGACACTGCAGGGACGTGCTCAGTAAGTACAGGACACTGCAGGGCCCTGCTCAGTAAGTACAGGACACTGCAGGGCCCTGCTCAGTAAGTACAGGACACTGCAGGGCCCTGCTCAGTAAGTACAGGACACTGCAGTGACGTGCTCAGTAAGTACAGGACATTGCAGGGACGTGCTCAGTAAGTACAGGATACTGCAGGGACGTGCTCAGTAAGTACTGGACACTGCAGGGCCGTGCTCAGTAAGTACTGGACACTGCAGGGCCCTGCTCAGTAAGTACAGGACACTGCAGGGCCGTGCTCAGTAAGTACAGGACACTGCAGGGCCGTGCTCAGTAAGTACTGGACACTGCAGGGCCGTGATCAGTAAGTACTGGACACTGCAGGGCCGTGCTCAGTAAGTACTGGACACTGCAGGGCCGTGCTCAGTAAGTACTGGACACTGCAGGGCCGTGCTCAGTAAGTACTGGACACTGCAGGGCCGTGCTCAGTAAGTACTGGACACTGCAGGGCCGTGCTCAGTAAGTACAGGATACTGCAGGGCCGTGCTCAGTAAGTACAGGACACTGCAGGGCCGTGCTCAGTAAGTACTGGACACTGCAGGGCCGTGCTCAGTAAGTACTGGACACTGCAGGGACGCGCTCAGTAAGTACAGGATACTGCAGGGCCGTGCTCCGTAAGAACTGGACACTGCAGGGCCGTGCTCAGTAAGTACTGGACACTGCAGGGACGTGCTCAGTAAGTACTGGACACTGCAGGGACGCGCTCAGTAAGTACTGGACACTGCAGGGACGTGCTCAGTAAGTACAGGACACTGCAGGGACGTGCTCAGTAAGTACAGGATACTGCAGGGCCGTGCTCCGTAAGAACTGGACACTGCAGGGCCGTGCTCAGTAAGTACTGGACACTGCAGGGACGTGCTCAGTAAGTACTGGACACTGCAGGGACGCGCTCAGTAAGTACTGGACACTGCAGGGACGTGCTCAGTAAGTACAGGACACTGCAGGGACGTGCTCAGTAAGTACTGGACACTGCAGGGACGTGCTCAGTAAGTACTGGACACTGCAGGGATGTGCTCAGTAAGTACAGGACACTGCAGGGACGTGCTCAGTAAGTACTGGACACTGCAGGGACGTGCTCAGTAAGTACTGGACACTGCAGGGACGTGCTCAGTAAGTACAGGACACTGCAGGGACGTGCTCAGTAAGTACTGGACACTGCAGGGACGTGCTCAGTAAGTACTGGACACTGCAGGGACGTGCTCAGTAAGTACAGGACACTGCAGGGCCGTGCTCAGTAAGTACTGGACACTGCAGGGCCGTGATCAGTAAGTACTGGACACTGCAGGGCCGTGCTCAGTAAGTACTGGACACTGCAGGGCCGTGCTCAGTAAGTACTGGACACTCCAGGGCCGTGCTCAGTAAGTACTGGACAATGCAGGGCCGTGCTCAGTAAGTACTGGACACTGCAGGGCCGTGCTCAGTAAGTACAGGATACTGCAGGGCCGTGCTCAGTAAGTACAGGACACTGCAGGGCCGTGCTCAGTAAGTACTGGACACTGCAGGGCCGTGCTCAGTAAGTACTGGACACTGCAGGGACGCGCTCAGTAAGTACAGGATACTGCAGGGCCGTGCTCCGTAAGAACTGGACACTGCAGGGCCGTGCTCAGTAAGTACTGGACACTGCAGGGCCGTGCTCAGTAAGTACTGGACACTGCAGGGCCGTGCTCAGTAAGTACTGGACACTGCAGGGCCGTGCTCAGTAAGTACAGGATACTGCAGGGCCGTGCTCAGTAAGTACAGGACACTGCAGGGCCGTGCTCAGTAAGTACTGGACACTGCAGGGCCGTGCTCAGTAAGTACTGGACACTGCAGGGACGCGCTCAGTAAGTACAGGATACTGCAGGGCCGTGCTCCGTAAGAACTGGACACTGCAGGGCCGTGCTCAGTAAGTACTGGACACTGCAGGGACGTGCTCAGTAAGTACTGGACACTGCAGGGACGCGCTCAGTAAGTACTGGACACTGCAGGGACGTGCTCAGTAAGTACAGGACACTGCAGGGACGTGCTCAGTAAGTACAGGACACTGCAGGGACGTGCTCAGTAAGTACAGGACACTGCAGGGACGTGCTCAGTAAGTACTGGACACTGCAGGGACGTGCTCAGTAAGTACTGGACACTGCAGGGACGTGCTCAGTAAGTACTGGACACTGCAGGGTCGTGCTCAGTAAGTACAGGACACTGCAGGGACGTGCTCAGTAAGTACTGGACACTGCAGGGACGTGCTCAGTAAGTACTGGACACTGCAGGGACGTGCTCAGTAAGTACAGGACACTGCAGGGCCGTGCTCAGTAAGTACTGGACACTGCAGGGCCGTGCTCAGTAAGTACTGGACACTGCAGGGCCGTGCTCAGTAAGTACTGGACACTGCAGGGCCGTGCTCAGTAAGTACTGGACACTGCAGGGCCGTGCTCAGTAAGTACAGGATACTGCAGGGCCGTGCTCAGTAAGTACAGGACACTGCAGGGCCGTGCTCAGTAAGTACAGGACACTGCAGGGCCCTGCTTAGTAAGTACAGGACACTGCAGGGCCGTGCTCAGTAAGTACTGGAAACTGCAGGGCCGTGCTCAGTAAGTACTGGACACTGCAGGGCCGTGCTCAGTAAGTACTGGACACTGCAGGGACGCGCTCAGTAAGTACAGGACACTGCAGGGCCGTGCTCAGTAAGTACTGGACACTGCAGGGCCGTGCTCAGTAAGTACAGGATACTGCAGGGCCGTGCTCAGTAAGTACAGGATACTGCAGGGCCGTGCTCAGTAAGTACTGGAAACTGCAGGGCCGTGCTCAGTAAGTACTGGACACTGCAGGGACGCGCTCAGTAAGTACAGGACACTGCAGGGCCGTGCTCAGTAAGTACTGGACACTGCAGGGCCGTGCTCAGTAAGTACAGGATACTGCAGGGCCGTGCTCAGTAAGTACAGGATACTGCAGGGCCGTGCTCAGTAAGTACAGGATACTGCAGGGCCGTGCTCAGTAAGTACTGGAAACTGCAGGGCCGTGCTCAGTAAGTACTGGACACTGCAGGGCCGTGCTCAGTAAGTACAGGATACTGCAGGGCCGTGCTCAGTAAGTACAGGACACTGCAGGGCCGTGCTCAGTAAGTACTGGACACTGCAGGGACGCGCTCAGTAAGTACAGGATACTGCAGGGACGTGCTCAGTAAGTACTGGACACTGCAGGGATGTGCTCAGTAAGTACAGGACACTGCAGGGACGTGCTCAGTAAGTACTGGACACTGCAGGGATGTGCTCAGTAAGTACAGGACATTGCAGGGACGTGCTCAGTAAGTACTGGACACTGCAGGGCCCTGCTTAGTAAGTACAGGACACTGCAGGGCCGTGCTCAGTAAGTACTGGACACTGCAGGGCAGTGCTCAGTTAGTACAGGATACTGCAGGGCCGTGCTCAGTAAGTACAGGACACTGCAGGGCCGTGCTCAGTAAGTACTGGACACTGCAGGGACGCGCTCAGTAAGTACAGGATACTGCAGGGACGTGCTCAGTAAGTACTGGACACTGCAGGGATGTGCTCAGTAAGTACAGGACACTGCAGGGACGTGCTCAGTAAGTACAGGACACTGCAGGGACGTGCTCAGTAAGTACTGGACACTGCAGGGATGTGCTCAGTAAGTACAGGACACTGCAGGGACGTGCTCAGTAAGTACTGGACACTGCAGGTATGTGCTCAGTAAGTACAGGACACTGCAGGGACGTGCTCAGTAAGTACTGGACACTGCAGGGACGTGCTCAGTAAGTACAGGACACTGCAGGGACGTGCTCAGTAAGTACTGGACACTGCAGGGACGTGCTCAGTAAGTACAGGACACTGCAGGGACGTGCTCAGTAAGTACTGGACTCTGCAGGGACGTGCTCAGTAAGTACAGGACACTGCAGGGCCGTGCTCAGTGAGTACAGGACACTGCAGGGACGTGCTCAGTGAGTACAGGACACTGCAGGGACGTGCTCAGTAAGTACAGGACACTGCAGGGACGTGCTCAGTAAGTACTGGACACTGCAGGGACGTGCTCAGTAAGTACTGGACACTGCAGGGACGTGCTCAGTAAGTACTGGACACTGCAGGTATGTGCTCAGTAAGTACAGGACACTGCAGGGACGTGCTCAGTAAGTACAGGACACTGCAGGGACGTGCTCAGTAAGTACAGGACACTGCAGGGACGTGCTCAGTAAGTACTGGACACTGCAGGGATGTGCTCAGTAAGTACAGGACACTGCAGGGACGTGCTCAGTAAGTACTGGACTCTGCAGGGACGTGCTCAGTAAGTACAGGACACTGCAGGGCCGTGCTCAGTAAGTACAGGACACTGCAGGGACGTGCTCAGTAAGTACAGGACACTGCAGGGCCGTGCTCAGTGAGTACAGGACACTGCAGGGACGTGCTCAGTAAGTACAGGACACTGCAGGGACGTGCTCAGTAAGTACAGGACACTGTAGGGACGTGCTCAGTAAGTACTGGACACTGCAGGGACGTGCTCAGTAAGTACTGGACACTGCAGGGACGTGCTCAGTAAGTACTGGACACTGCAGGGATGTGCTCAGTAAGTACAGGACACTGCAGGGACGTGCTCAGTAAGTACTGGACACTGCAATGACGTGCTCAGTAAGTACTGGACACTGCAGGGACGCGCTCAGTAAGTACAGGATACTGCAGGGACGCGCTCAGTAAGTACAGGACACTGCAGGGATGTGCTCAGTAAGTACTGGACACTGCAGGGACGCGCTCAGTAAGTACAGGACACTGCAGGGACGTGCTCAGTAAGTACAGGACACTGCAGGGACGTGCTCAGTAAGTACTGGACACTGCAGGGACGTGCTCAGTAAGTACAGGACACTGCAGGGACGTGCTCAGTAAGTACTGGACACTGCAGGGACGTGCTCAGTAAGTACAGGACACTGCAGGGACGTGCTCAATAAGTACATGACATTGCAGGGACGTGCTCAGTAAGTACAGGATACTGCAGGGACGTGCTCAGTAAGTACTGGACACTGCAGGGCCGTGCTCAGTAAGTACTGGACACTGCAGGGCCGTGCTCAGTAAGTACAGGACACTGCAGGGCCCTGCTTAGTAAGTACAGGACACTGCAGGGCCGTGCTCAGTAAGTACTGGACACTGCAGGGCAGTGCTCAGTTAGTACAGGATACTGCAGGGCCGTGCTCAGTAAGTACAGGACACTGCAGGGCCGTGCTCAGTAAGTACTGGACACTGCAGGGACGCGCTCAGTAAGTACAGGATACTGCAGGGACGTGCTCAGTAAGTACTGGACACTGCAGGGATGTGCTCAGTAAGTACAGGACACTGCAGGGACGTGCTCAGTAAGTACAGGACACTGCAGGGACGTGCTCAGTAAGTACTGGACACTGCAGGGATGTGCTCAGTAAGTACAGGACACTGCAGGGACGTGCTCAGTAAGTACTGGACACTGCAGGTATGTGCTCAGTAAGTACAGGACACTGCAGGGACGTGCTCAGTAAGTACTGGACACTGCAGGGACGTGCTCAGTAAGTACAGGACACTGCAGGGACGTGCTCAGTAAGTACTGGACACTGCAGGGACGTGCTCAGTAAGTACAGGACACTGCAGGGACGTGCTCAGTAAGTACTGGACTCTGCAGGGACGTGCTCAGTAAGTACAGGACACTGCAGGGCCGTGCTCAGTGAGTACAGGACACTGCAGGGACGTGCTCAGTGAGTACAGGACACTGCAGGGACGTGCTCAGTAAGTACAGGACACTGCAGGGACGTGCTCAGTAAGTACTGGACACTGCAGGGACGTGCTCAGTAAGTACTGGACACTGCAGGGACGTGCTCAGTAAGTACTGGACACTGCAGGGATGTGCTCAGTAAGTACAGGACACTGCAGGGACGTGCTCAGTAAGTACTGGACACTGCAATGACGTGCTCAGTAAGTACTGGACACTGCAGGGACGCGCTCAGTAAGTACAGGATACTGCAGGGACGCGCTCAGTAAGTACAGGACACTGCAGGGACGCGCTCAGTAAGTACAGGACACTGCAGGGATGTGCTCAGTAAGTACTGGACACTGCAGGGACGCGCTCAGTGAGTACAGGACACTGCAGGGACGCGCTCGGTGAGTAATTGACGCCGCGGGGAGTCGCTCGGTGAGTAATTGACGCCGCGGGGAGTCACTCGGTGAGTAGTTGACGCCGCGGGGAGTCGCTCGGTGAGTAGTTGACGCCGCGGGGAGTCGCTCGGTGAGTAATTGACACCGCGGGGAGTCGCTCGGTGAGTAGTTGACGCCGCGGGGTGTCGCTCGGTGAGAAGTTGACACCGCGGGGAAGCGCTCGGTGAATAGTTGACGCCGCGGGGAGTCGCTCGGTGAGTAGTTGACGCTGCAGGGTGACGCTCGGTGAATAGTTGACGCCGCGGGGTGGCGCTCGGTGAGTAGTTGACGCTGCAGGGTGACGCTCGGTGAATAGTTGACGCTGCGGGGTGGCGCTCGGTGAGTAGTTTACGCTGCGGGGTGGCGCTCGGTGAGTAGTTTACGCTGCGGGGTGGCGCCCGGTGAGTAGTTGACGCCGCGGGGTGGCGCTCGGTGAGTAGTTGACGCCGCGGGGAGTCGCTCGGTGAGTAGTTGACGCCGCGGGGAAGCGCTCGGTGAGTAACGGACGCCGCAGGGAGTCGCTCGGTGAGTAGTTGACGCCGCGGGGAGTCGCTCGGTGAGTAGTTGACTCCGCAGGGAGTCGCTCGGTGAGTAGTTGACGCCGCGGGGAGTCACTCGGTGAGTAGTTGACGCCGCGGGGAGTCACTCGGTGAGTAGTTGACGCCGCGGGGAGTCACTCGGTGAGTAGTTGACGCCGCGGGGTCGCGCTCGGTGAGTAGTTGACGCCGCGGGGTGGCGCTCGGTGAGTAGTTGACGCTGCGGGGAGTCGCTCGGTGAGTAGTTGACGCCGCGGGGAAGCGCTCGGTGAGTAACGGACGCCGCAGGGAGTCGCTCGGTGAGTAATTGACGCCGCGGGGTGGCGCTCGGTGAGTAACGGACGCCGCAGGGAGTCGCTCGGTGAGTAGTTGACGCCGCGGGGAGTCGCTCGGTGAGTAGTTGACGCCGCGGGGAGTCACTCGGTGAGTAGTTGACGCCGCGGGGTGGCGCTCGGTGAGTAGTTGACGCCGCGGGGTGGCGCTCGGTGAGTAGTTGACGCCGCGGGGAGTCGCTCGGTGAGTAGTTGATGCCGCGGGGATGTGCTCGGTGAGTAGTTGATGCCGCGGGGAGTCGCTCGGTGAGTCACGGACGCTGCGGGGAAGCGCTCGGTGAGTAACGGATGCCGCGGGGAAGCGCTCGGTGAGTAACGGACGCCGCGGGGAAGCGCTCGGTGAGTAACGGACGCCGCGGGGAAGCGCTCGGTGAGTAACGGACACCGCAGGGAGTCGCTCAGTGAGTAGTTGACGCCGCGGGGAGTCGCTCGGTGAGTCACGGACGCTGCGGGGAAGCGCTCGGTGAGTAACGGATGCCGCGGGGAAGCGCTCGGTGAGTAACGGATGCCGCGGGGAAGCGCTCGGTGAGTAACGGATGCCGCGGGGTGGCGCTCGGTGAGTAGTTGACGCCGCGGGGAGTAGCTCGGTGAGTAATGGACGCCGCGGGGATGTGCTCGGTGAGTAGTTGACGCCGCGGGGAGGCGCTCGGTGAGTAGTTGACGCCGCGGGGAGGCGCTCGGTGAGTAACGGACGCCGCGGGGAAGCGCTCGGTGAGTAACGGACGCTGCGGGGAAGCGCTCGGTGAGTAACGGACGCCGCAGGGAGTCGCTCGGTGAGTAGTTGACGCTGCGGGGTGGCGCTCGGTGAGTAGTTGACGCCGCGGGGTGGCGCTCGGTGAGTAGTTGATGCCGCGGGGAGTCGCTCGGTGAGTAGTTGACGCCGCGGGGAGTCACTCGGTGAGTAGTTGACGCCGCGGGGTGGCGCTCGGTGAGTAGTTGACGCCGCGGGGTGGCGCTCGGTGAGTAGTTGATGCCGCGGGGAGTCGCTCGGTGAGTAGTTGACGCCGTGGGGAGTCACTTGGTGAGTAGTTGACGCCGCGGGGTGGCGCTCGGTGAGTAGTTGACGCCGCGGGGTGGCGCTCGGTGAGTAGTTGACGCCGCGGGGAGTCACTTGGTGAGTAGTTGACGCCGCGGGGAGTCGCTCGGTGAGTAGTTGACGCCGCGGGGTGGCGCTCGGTGAGTAGTTGACGCCACGGGGAGTCGCTCGGTGAGTAGTTGATGCCGCGGGGAGTCGCTCGGTGAGTCACGGACGCTGCGGGGAAGCGCTCGGTGAGTAACGGATGCCGCGGGGAAGCGCTCGGTGAGTAGTTGACGCCGCGGGGTGGCGCTCGGTGAGTAGTTGATGCCGCGGGGAGTCGCTCGGTGAGTAGTTGACGCCGCGGGGAGTCACTCGGTGAGTAGTTGACGCCGCGGGGTGGCGCTCGGTGAGTAGTTGACGCCGCGGGGTGGCGCTCGGTGAGTAGTTGACGCCACGGGGAGTCGCTCGGTGAGTAGTTGATGCCGCGGGGAGTCGCTCGGTGAGTCACGGACGCTGTGGGGAAGCGCTCGGTGAGTAACGGATGCCGCGGGGAAGCGCTCGGTGAGTAACGGACGCCGCAGGGAGTCGCTCGGTGAGTAGTTGACGCCGCGGGGTGGCCTCGGTGAGTAGTTGACGCCGCGGGGTGGCGCTCGGTGAGTAGTTGACGCCGCGGGGAGTAGTTCGGTGAGTAATGGACGCCGCGGGGATGTGCTCGGTGAGTAGTTGACGCCGCGGGGAGGCGCTCGGTGAGTAGTTGACGCCGCGGGGAGGCGCTCGGTGAGTAACGGATGCTGCGGGGAAGCGCTCGGTGAGTAACGGATGCCGCGGGGAGGTCCTGAATTCCTCGTTGTCACCCTCCCTCCAGCCCTCACTGGTTCCCTCGCCCTCTTGTCTGAGTGCTGTTGGTATGAAGTTGTTTTGCTCTGTTGTTTACTTGAGAGTTAAATGAAGGTTCTGATTAACTTGAACATTTTTGTTCTGACAGTACCTGATGAGAATATTGCAGCGATGAAGTATGGAGCCCAGGTTATTGGAGGAGAACTGAAAGCTGCTCTGCTTGATGGGGACACACAGAATTATGATCTGGACCATGGGTTCTCCCGACACCCTATTGATGAGGACTGCAGGTCTGGGATCGAGGTGAAATTGGGCCAGGCATCAATTCTGAACCACGTTCGCATGCTGCTCTGGGACAGGGACAGTAGGTAGGTTGTGGGATGGAGGATACACGAATGTAGTTATATTACTGGACTAACAACCCAGAAAACAAATTCATATCCTACCTGGGCAGTTTGAGAATTTGAATTCCCTTATGATATCTGGAATAAAAAGCTTGGCTCAGTAATGGTAACTGTGGAGCTGTTGAAATGTTATAAAAAAACAATCTGGTTCACTAAAGTCCTTTAGGGAAGGAAATCTGCCTTCCTTAACTGGTCTGGCCTACATGTGATTTCAGGCCCACTGCACCAGGGTTGATTCTGAATTCACAGAATCACAGAATAATACAGTGCAGAAGAGGCCCTTCGGCCCATAGAGTCTGCACCGATACATTAAACACACTTGACCTGTCTACCTAATCCCTTTTGCCAGCACTTGGCCCATAGCCTTGAATGTTATGACGTGCCAAGTGCTCATCCAGGAACTTTTTAAAGGATGTGAGGCAACCTGCCTCTACCACCCTCCCAGGCAGTGCATTCCAGACTGTCACCACCCTCTGGGTAAAAAAGTTCTTCCTCAAGTCCCCCTTAAACCTCCCGCCCCTCACCTTAAACTTGTGACCCCTCGTAATTGACCCTTCAACTAAGGGGAACAGCTGCTCCCTATCCACTCTGTCCTTGCCCCTCATAATCTTGTACACCTCGATCAGGTCACCCCTCGGTCTTCTCTGCTCCAGCGAAAACAACCCAAGCCTATCCAACCTCTCTTCATAGCTTAAATGTTCCATCCCAGGCACCATCCTGGTGAATCGCCTCTGCACCCCCTCCAGTGCAAATCACATCCTTCCTATAATGTGGCGACCAGAATTGCACACAGTACTCCAGCTGTGGCCTTACCAAAGTTCTCTACAACTCCAGCATGACCTCCCTGCTTTTGTAATCTATGCCTCGATTGATAAAGGCAAGTGTCCCATATGCCTTTTTCACCACCCTATTAACCTGCCCTTCTGCCTTCAGAGATCTATGGACAAACACACCAAGGTCCTGATGTTCCTCGGAACTTCCCAGTGTCAGGCCATTCATTGAATACTTCCGTGTCACATTACTCCTTCCAAAGTGTATCACCTCACACTTTTCAGTGTTAAATTCCATCTGCCACTTTTCTGCCCATTTGACCATCCCGTCTATATCTTCCTGTAACCTAAGACACTCCACCTCACTGTTAACCACTCGGCCAATCTTTGTGTCATCCGCGAACTTACTGATCCTACCCCTCACATAGTCATCTATGTAGTTTATATAAATGACAAACAATAGGGGACCCAGCACAGATCCCTGTGGTATGCCACTGGACACTGGCTTCCAGTTACTAAAACAGCCGTTTGTCATCACTGTGTCTCCTACAGCTAAGCCAGTTTTGAATCCACCTTATCAAGTTACCCTGTATCCCATGTGCATTTGCTTTCTTGATAAGTCTCCCATGTGGGACCTTGTCAAAGGCTTTGCTGAAATCCCTGTAAACTACATCAACTGCACTACCCTCATCTACACACCTGGTCACATGCTCAAAAAATTCAATCAAATTTGTTCGGC
>NW_027141164.1:489053-566553 GCF_036365525.1 Heterodontus francisci | reverse complement strand
ACGGAACTTATATGTTCCGATAGAAACATAGAAAATAGGAACAGGAGTAGGCCATTCGGCCCTTTGAGTCTGCTCCGCCATTCATTATGATCATGGCTGATCATCCAACTCAGTAACCTGTTACCGCTTTCACCCCAAACCCTTTGATCCCTTCAAACCCAAGAGCTGTATCTAACTCCTTCTTGAAAACAGACAATGTTTTGGCCTCAACTGCTTTCTGTGGTAGTGAATTCCACAGGCTCACCACTCTCTGGGTGAAGAAATTTCTCCTTACCTCAGTCCTGAAAGGTTTACCCCATATCCTTAGACAATGACCCCTGGTTCTGGACTCCCCCACCATCGGGAACATCCTTCCTGCATCTACCCTGTCAAGTCCTGTTAGAATTTTCTAGGTTTCTATGAGATCCCCCCTCACTCTTCTGAAGTCCAGCGAATATAATCCTAACCGACTCAATCCCTCCTCATACGTCAGTCCCACCATCCCAGGAATCAGTCTGGTAAACCTTCGCTGCACTCCCTCTATAGCAAGAAAATCCTTCCTCAGATCATAAGACCAAAACTGCACACGATATAACCGCTTTCTAAATCTACTCGGCTGCCTTCAATGATTTGTGCACATATATGGGAATGGGTGACCACCAGGCAGAGTAGAACTAGGCAGGTAGTGCAGGAGTCCCCTGGGTCCATCTCCCTTGCTAACAGATCTTCCGCTTTGGATACTGTTGGGGGAGATAGCTTCTCAGTGAAGTGAAGCAAGAGTTAAGTCTGTGGCACCACGGATGGTTCAGCTGCACAGGAGGGGACGAAAAGGAGTGGGTGAGCTAGAGTGATTCTATTGTAAGAGGTACAGATAGGCGTTTCTGTGGCCACAAAGTGATTCCAGGATGGTATGTTGCCTTCCTGGTGCTCGGGTCAAGAATGCAGGACATTCTGAAGGGGTGGGTGAACAGTCTGAGGTCTTGGTACACATTGGTACCAATGACATGGGTAGAAAGAGGGATGAGGTCCTGCATCAAGAATTTAGGGAGCTAGCTAGCAGATTAAATAGCAGGACCTCTAAGGTTGTAATCTCTGGATTCCTCCCTGCGCCACATGCTAGCGTGTGTAGGAATAGGAGGACAGAGCAGATGAATACGTGCAGGAGGGAGGGCTTTAGTTTCCTGGATCACTGGGTCTATTTCTGGCAAAGGTGGGACCTGTACAAGTTGGACGGGTTGCACCTGAACCGGAATGGGACCAACATCCTTGCTGGGAGGTTTGCTAGTTCTGTTGCGGGGCGGGGTTTAAACTAATTTGGCAGGGGGATGGGATACAGAGTGGAGGTACAGTAGGGGGTGATGCACAGTCAAATATAGAAGAGAAACTGAGTCAGTCTGGAAGGCAGAGCAAATATAGACCTGTTAATGCACAAGTGAAAAATGCAAGGCTGGATTGCATCTATTTTTAGAATTAGAATTAGAACATTACAGCGCAGTACAGGCCCTTCGGCCCTCGATGTTGTGCCGACCTGTGAAACCATCTGACCTACACTATTCCATTTTCATCCATGTGTCTATCCAATGTCCACTTAAATGCCCTTAAATTTGGCGATTCCGCTACTGCTGCAGGCAGGGCGTTCCACGCCCTTACTACTCTCTGAGTAAAGAAACTACCTCTCACATCTGTCCTATATCTATCACCCCTCAACTTGAAGCTATGTCCCCTCGTGTTTGCCATCACCATCCGAGGAAAAAGACTCTCACTATCCACCCTGTCTAACCCTCTGATTACCTTATATGTCTCTATTAAGTCACCTCTCCTCCTCCGTCTCTCCAACGAAAACAACCTCAAGTCCCTCAGCCTTTCCTCGTAAGACCTTCCCTCCATACCAGGCAACATCCTAGTAAATCTGCTCTGCACCCTTTCCATAGCTTCCACATCCTTCCTATAATGCGGTGACCAGAACTGCACGCAATACTCCAGGTGCGGTCTCACCAGAGTTTTGTACAGCTGCAGCATGACCTCGTGGCTCCGAAACTCAACCCCCCTACTAATAAAAGCTAACACACCATATGCCTTCTTAACAGCCCTATTAACCTGGTTGGCAACCTTCAGGGATTTATGCACCTGGACACCAAGATCTCTCTGTTCATCTACACTACCAAGAATCTTCCCATTAGCCCAGTACTCTGCATTCCTGTTACTCCTTCCAAAGTGAATCACCTCACACTTTTCCGCATTAAACTCCATTTGCCATCTCTCAGCCCAGCTCTGCAGCCTATCTATGTCTCTCTGTACCCGACAACATCCTTCGGCACTATCCACAACTCCACCGACCTTAGTGTCATCTGCAAATTTACTAACCCACCCTTCTACACCCTCTTCCAGGTCATTTATAAAAATGACAAACAGCAGTGGCCCCAAAACAGATCCTTGCGGTACACCACTAGTAACTAAACTCCAGGATGAACATTTGCCATCAACCACCACCCTCTGTCTTCTTTCAGCTCGCCAATTTCTGATCCAAAGCTCTAAATCGCCTTCAACCCCATACTTCCGTATTTTCTGCAATAGCCTACCGTGGGGAACCTTATCAAACGCCTTACTGAAATCCATATACACCACATCCACTGCTTTACCCTCATCCACCTGTTTGGTCACCTTCTCGAAAAACTCAATAAGGTTTGTGAGGCACGACCTACCCTTCACAAAACCGTGCTGACTATCTCTAATGAACTTATTCTTTTCAAGATGATTATAAATCCTATCTCTTATAACCTTTTCCAACATTTTACCCACAACCGAAGTAAGGCTCACAGGTCTATAATTACCAGGGCTGTCTCTACTCCCCTTCTTGAACAAGGGGACAACATTTGCAATCCTCCAGTCTTCCGGCACTATTCCTGTCGACAATGACGACATAAAGAGCAAGGACAAAGGCTCTGCAATCTCCTCCCCAGCTTCCCAGAGAATCCTAGGATAAAGCCCATCTGGCCCAGGGGACTTATCTATTTTCACACTTTCCAAAATTGCTAACACCTCCTCCTTGTGAACCTCAATCCCATCTAGCCTCGTAGCCTGAATCTCAGTATTCTCAACAACATTTTCTTTCTCTACTGTAAATACTGACGCAAAATATTCATTTAACACTTCCCCTATCTCCTCTGATTCCACACACAACTTCCCACTACTATCCTTGATTGGCCCTAATCTAACTCTAGTCATTCTTTTATTCCTGATATACCTATAGAAAGCCTTAGGGTTTTCCCTGATCCGATCCACCAATGACTTCTCGTGTCCTCTCCTTGCTCTTCTTTGCTCTCCCTTTAGATCCTTCCTGGCTAGCTTGTAGCTCTCAAGCGCCCTAACTGAGCCTTCACGTCTCATCCTAACATAAGCCTTCTTCTTCCTCTTGACAAGCGCTTCAACTTCTTTAGTAAACCACGGCTCCCTCGCACGACAACTTCCTCCCTGCCTAACAGGTACATACTTATCAAGGACACGCAGTAGCTGCTCCTTGAATAAGCTCCACATTTCGATTGTTCCCATCCCCTGCAGTTTCCTTCCCTATCCTACGCATCCTAAATCTTGCCTAATCGCATCATAATTTCCTTTCCCCCAGTTATAATTCTTGCCCTGCGGTATATACCTGTCCCTGCCCATCGCTAAGGTAAACCTAACCGAATTGTGATCACTATCACCAAAGTGCTCACCTACATCTAAATCTAACACCTGGCCGGGTTCATTTCCCAGTACCAAATCCAATGTGGCGTCGCCCCAGGTTGGCCTGTCTACATACTGTGTCAGAAAACCCTCCTGCACACACTGGACAAAAACTGACCCATCTAAAGTACTCGAACTATAGTATTTCCAGTCGATATTTGGAAAGTTAAAGTCCCCCATAACAACTACCCTGTTACTCTCACCCCTGTCGAGAATCATCTTCGCTATCCTTTCCTCTACATCTCTGGAACTATTCGGAGGCCTATAAAAGACTCCCAACAGAGTAACCTCACCTCTCCTGTTTCTAACCTCAGCCCATACTACCTCAGTAGACGAGTCCTCAAACGTCCTTTCTGTCGCTGTAATACTCTCCTTGATTAACAATGCCACACCCCCCCCTCTTTTACCATCTTCTCTGTTCTTACTGAAACATCTAAATCCCGGAATCTGCAACATCCATTCCTGCCCCTGCTCTACCCATGTCTCCGAAATGGCCACTACATCGAGATCCCAGGTACCAACCCATGCTGCAAGCTCACCCACCTTATTCCAGATGCTCCTGGCGTTGAAGTAGACACACTTTAAACCAGGTTCTTGCTTGCCAGTGCCCTCTTGCGTCCTTGTAACCATATCCCTGACCTCACTACTCTCAACATCCTGTACACTGGCACTACAATTTAGGTTCCCATTCCCCTGCTGAATTAGTTTAAACCCCCCCGAAGAGCACTAGCAAACCTCCCCCCCAGGATATTGGTACCCCTCTGGTTCAGGTGAAGACCATCCTGTTTGTAGAGGTCCCACCTACCCCAGAAAGAGCCCCAATTATCCAGGAAACCAAAACCCTCCCTCCTGCACCATCCCTGCAGCCACGTGTTCAACTCCTCTCTCTCCCTATTCCTCGCTTCGCTATCACGTGGCACGGGCAACAACCCAGAGATAACAACTCTGTTTGTTCTTGCTCTAAGCTTCCACCCTAGCTCCCTAAATTTCTGTCTTAAATCCCCATCTCTCTTCCTACCTATGTCGTTGGTGCCTATGTGGACCACGACTTGGGGCTGCTCCCCCTCCCCATTTAGGATCCCAAAAACACGATCCGAGACATCACGAACCCTGGCACGTGGAGTTTACGCAAGGAGTCTTACTAATAGGCGACAGGTTTAGATAGAGGATTTGGATCGGCGTAGGCTTGGAGGGCCGAAGGGCCTGTTCCTGTGCTGTAATTTTCTTCGTTCTTTGTTCTTTAGTAAGGCAGATGAATTGAGGGTGTTGATTAACACATGGGATTATGATATTATTGCTATCACAGAGACATGGTTGAGGGAGGGACAGGACTGGCAGCTCAATATTCCAGGGTATAGAATCTTCAGGCGTGACAGGGGAGAGGATAAAAGAGGAGGTGGCATTGCACTGTTGATCAAGGAGTCAATTACTGCAGTCAGGAGGGATAATATCTTAGAAGGTTCCTCAAATGAGGCCATATGGGTAGAACTTAAAAACAAAAAGGGGGCAATCACTTGGCTGGGAGTGTACTACAGGCCTCCAAACAGTCAGGGAGAGATAGAGGAGCAGATATGTTGGCAAACCTCAGAGAGGTGTAAAAATAATAGGGTAATAATAATAGGGGATTTCAACTTACCTAATCTTTCTTTGGCCTCCTTGTCTCGAGAGACAATGGGTAAGCGCCTGGAGGTGGTCAGTGGTGTGTGGAGCAGCGCCTGGAGTGGCTACATAAAGGCCAATTCTAGAGTGACAGACTCTTCCACAGGTGCTGCAGAAAAATTTGTTTGTCGGGGCTGTTACATAGTTGGCTCTCTCCTTGCGCCTCTGTCTTTTTTCCTGCCAACTACTAAGTCTCTTCGACTCGCCACACTTTAGCCCTGTCTTTATGGCTGCCCGCCAGCTCTGGCGAACGCTGGCAACTGACTCCCACGACTTGTGATCAATGTCACACGACTTCATGTCGCGTTTGCAGACGTCTTTAAAGCGGAGACATTGACGGCCGGTGGGTCTGATACCAGTGGCGAGCTCGCTGTACAATGTGTCTTTGGGGATCCTGCCATCTTCCATGCGGCTCACATGGCCAAGCCATCTCAAGCGCCGCTGATTTAGTAGTGTGTATATGCTGGGGATGTTGGCCGCCTCGAGGACTTCTGTGTTGGAGATACGGTCCTGCCACCTGATGCCAAGTATTCTCCGGAGGCAGCGAAGATGGAATGAATTGAGACGTCGCTCTTGGCTGACATACGTTGTCCAGGCCTCGCTGCCATCGAGCAAGGTACTGAGGACACAGGCTTGATACACTCGGACTTTTGTGTTCCGTGTCAGTGCGCCATTTTCCCACACTCTCTTGTCCAGTCTGGACATAGCAGTGGAAGCCTTTCCCATGCGCTTGTTGATTTCTGCATCGAGAGACAGGTTACTGGTGATGGTTGAGCCTAGGTAGGTGAACTCTTGAACCACTTCCAGAGCGTGGTCAGTCATATTGATGGATGGAGCATTTCTGACGTCCTGCCCCATGACATTCGTTTTCTTGAGGCTGATGGTTGCGCCACATTCATTACAGGCAGCCGCAAACCTGTCGATGAGACTCTGCAGGCACTCTTCTGTGTGAGATCTTAAAGCAGCATCGTCAGCAAAGAGGAGTTCCCTGATGAGGACTTTCCGTACTTTGGACTTCGCTCTTAGACGGGCAAGGTTGAACAACCTGCCCCCTGATCTTGTGTGGAGGAAAATTCCTTCTTCAGAGGACTTGAACGCATGTGAAAGCAGCAGGGAGAAGAAAATCCCAAAAAGTGTGGGTGCGAGAACACAGCCCTGTTTCACACCACTCAGGATAGGAAATGGCTCTGATGAGGAGCCACCATGTTGAATTGTGCCTTTCATATTGTCATGGAATGAGGTGATGATACTTAGTAGCTTTGGTGGACATCCAATCTTTTCTAGTAGTCTGAAGAGACCACGTCTGCTGACGAGGTCAAAGGCTTTGGTGAGATCAATGAAAGCAATGTAGAGGGGCATCTGTTGTTCACGGCATTTCTCCTGTATCTGACGAAGGGAGAACAGCATGTCGACGGTCGATCTCTCCGCACGAAAGCCACACTGTGCCTCAGGGTAGACGCGCTCGGCCAGCTTCTGGAGCCTGTTTAGAGCGACTCGAGCAAAGACTTTCCCCACTATGCTGAGCAGGGAGATTCCACGGTAGTTGTTGCAGTCACCGCGGTCACCTTTGTTTTTATAGAGGGTGATGATATTGGCATCGCGCATGTCCTGGGGTACTGCTCCCTCGTCCCAGCACAGGCATAGCAGTTCATGTAGTGCTGAGAATATAGCAGGCTTGGCACTCTTGATTATTTCAGGGGTAATGCTGTCCTTCCCAGGGGCTTTTCTGCTGGCTAGAGAATCAATGGCATCACTGAGTTCCGATTTTGTTGGCTGTATGTCCAGCTCACCCATGACTGGCAGAGGCTGGGCTGCATTGACGGCAGTCTCAGTGACAACATTCTCCCTGGAGTACAGTTCTAGGTCGTGCTCAACCCAGCGGTCCATTTGTTTGCGTTGGTCAGTGATTGTGTCCCCTGATTTAGATTTGAGGGAGGGGCGATCTTCTTGATGGTTGGCCCAAGAGCTCTCTTCATGCCATCATACATTCCTCTGATGTTTCCGGTGTCTGAGGCCAGCTGAATATGACTGCATAGGTGTTGCCAGTAGTCGTTTGCGCAGCGCCTGGCTGTTCTTTGTGCAGTGCTTCTGGCTGCTTTAAGAGCTACGGATGTTAACTTGCTGGGGGCTTTCTTGTAGTTCAACAGTGCAATGCGCTTAGCGGCTATGACAGGTTCCAGCTCTTCATTATGAGATTGAAACCAGTCTGCATTTCTCTTCACACTTTTGCCGTAGGTGGTCAAAGCTGACTCATAGATGGCGTCTCTGATGTGGGCCCACTTGGTTTTAGCATCCCCTGTGGGAGTGTTTTAAAGGGCTGTTACAAGTGAATTTAGAAATTTTTGTAACAGCTGTGGGTGAGAAATTTTGCTTGTGTTGATGCGCGGGTGGCCCTTCTGCTTGGATTGATGCAACTTCTTTGGTCTGAGTCTAACCTTGCTGCACGCCAGGGAGTCGGTGTCGCAGTCCGCACTGTAGAAGCTGCGTGTGATTTGAACACTGTTTAAGGCGGCTCGCCTTGTGACAATGAGGTCTAGCTGGTGCCAACGAAGTGATCTTGGGTGCCTCCATGAAACCTGGTGACAGGGTTTAGTGTGAAAGAACGAGTTGGTGATGCAGAGGTTATGATAGGTACACAACTCAAGCAGTCTCTGCCCGTTCTCATTCATCCTTCCAACGCCATAGCGCCCAAGGCAGGAGGGCCATGAGTCATGGTCGGCCCCAACCCTGGCATTAAAGTCCCCCAGCAGGAATAGGTGTTCGGTGTTGGGGATGCTGCTAATGATGTTATGGAGTTCCTCGTAGAACTGGTCTTTAGCTTCAGGTGGGGAGCAGAGTGTTGGAGCATAGATGCTGAGTAGGTGTACTGGAGCAGAGTTGGTGAGCAGTCGGATTGACAGTATGCGTTCCAGGCCATTTGAGGGAGGCTCTATCATGCTGAGCAAGGAGTTTCTAATGGCGAAGCCCACTCCATGCTGTCTTGGTTCTTCAGGATCCTTGCCCTGCCAGAAGAAGGTGTAGTCTTGCTCTCTTCGAGATCCACTCGCAGGGAGGCGAGTCTCCTGAAGTGCTGCAATGTCCACATTGAGTCTACTGAGCTCGTTGTTAATGATGGCGGTCTTCCGAAAATCATTGATTTGTGTAAGGTCTTCCGACAGGCCAGGACACACAGTTCTGACGTTCCAGCTTGCAAAGCGAAGGGCTGGTACCTTCTTTCCTTTTTTCGTGTTGTTTGGTGCGGTGTATCAGTCCACCTTTCGGGCAATGACCCTGAGCTCCAAGCACCCATTGAAGCAGGTAGACTGTGGCGGGACAGAACCTTATTGACCGGGGGCTGCCCGGTTTGAGGCGAGCGGTAGCTGTCCAGTGAGGTGCGATGACCTCTCCCACCGACAAAGGCAACCCGTGGCGCCCAGTTTCTACGCCAATTTATCTGGACTTATAACCCGTAACTGCTGCCTTCCGTGTTGTTTCAGTCGCTGTGAGGCAACTATGGAGTGACCTCTCCATGGCGCATGCCTGGGCAAATTTAAGGAGGTTGAGAGTTGCCCAGTCGTCAAAACCCCCCTCTCGGCCTTTCTGGTGGGGTCCAAAGGAGTGCAGGGCACAACGTTTGGCACCGGTATGGCTGCAGGAACTGCTGGAAACATGCCAAAGGTGACACATGACCGCCTACGGGGTTCCGCTCCAGATTTTCTGTTAGGGTTTACTCCCTTAGCCTTGGTCTCTCCCGAGACGCCCACAAGGCAGTGGGGTTGTTAGGGCCCCGACACAGGGGTAGGATGATGCCGGTGGGAGGAGGGGATGCGAGGGGGAGGGGTGGAGGGAGGGGGGTGCGAGGGGGAGCTGGGAAGGGGGCTGTATGGGGGTGGGTGGGGTGCAGGGGAAGGGGGTGCAGGGGAAGATGGTGCGAGGGGGGGCTGGGACGGGGTTGTGAGGGGGTGAGCTGAGAGGGTGGAGCAGGGAAGGGGAATGGGGGGTGGAAAGGGGGGAAGGGGAAGTGGGGGGTGGAAAGGGGGGAAGGGGAAGTGGGGGGTGGAAAGGGGGGAAGTGGGGGGAAAGCGGGTGCAGGTAATAAGCCATTTCCTCATTTCCCACCGTCGACGTCCGGAAAGCTCATCCGCGTTCTTCGGGAGGTGAAGCATCTTTGGGCAGACTTACAAAGGTGGTTATATTCGCTAAGGGTTTTTTGATGTGGTTTAAATAAAGGCATGCAGCATTGCCGACAGTGCGCTGCAGATGCTCTCCGAGCCATCTCCCGCGGGTGCTTTGAGGTTGCGGCCGGGGGGTGTGCCGTTTGTGGATTTTTTGGGTGATCGGGGCACCTTTTCTCAAGTCTTCCCTCGGGTCCCGCTCCTCCTTCTTCACCTCAATGGACTTACCGCACGCCGTGGCTGCAGACACTCTGGGCGGTGAAGACAGCAGGATCGGAGATTAAAGTATCGACAGCTGTGCTCTTCAGTTTCATTGAGAAAACAAAGAGCAGGTGTGGCTGGGGGAGGGCAGTGGGCCCAGGAAACATACACTAAACTAACTGTTAGCTTTTAGTTAGGGCTAAAATGAACTGATTAAAGAGCCAGGAGAGTTTAAACAGTTTAAGAGGATAGACTGGGGGAGAAAACACTAAGAATGGGAGCAGATGGCCATGGATAGAGTTGAACAGCAAGGGAGCTTACAGCCCAGGAGCCATCTTGTCCTATATTAACTGGGATAGTCTTAGTGCAAAAGGCTTAAAAGGGGCGGAATTCTTAAAATGCATACAGGAGAGCTTTTTGAGCCAGTATGTAGAAAGTCCTACAAGAGAAGGGGCAGGACTGGACCTAATCCTAGGTAATGAAGCTGGACAAGTGGTAGAAGTGTCAGTGGGGGAGAATTTCGGGGATAGTGACCATAACTCTGTAAGATTTAAGGTAATTATGGAAAAGGACAAAGATGGACCAGAAATAAAAGTACTGAATTGGGGGAAGGCCGATTTCAATATGATAAAAGAGGATGCGGTCAAAGTTGTTTTTTATTTCCAAAATATACTTTATTCATAAAAATCTGTAAAAACAAAAATACATTACCAAACAGTTTCAAACAGCACCAAGTCAAAAATTACAAACAGTGCAAAGGTGATCAGTTTCCTTCAATGCAGGAGTGAGTTGCCTCACAACCCTTCCATTTCATTTTTCATGCCATATGCATTTTACAGCAAACGAAAATTTTCCCGATACAGTTCGAGGGGTTTCCCATGGATCCAGCCCCTCAGATCAGCTTGGTGGGGGGACCTTACACTGTGGTCTTTCCCCATTGAGCCTTTGCTGCGGCTGTCCCAAGCTTTAGTGCGTCCCTCAGCACGTAGTCCCGGACCTTGGAATGTGCCAGTCTGCAACATTCGGTCGTGGACAACTCTTTGTGCTGGAAGACCAGCAAGTTTTGGGCAGAACAAAGGGCGTCTTTCACCGAATTGATAGTCCTCCAGCAGCAGTTGATGTTTATCTCAGTGTGCGTCCCTGGGAACAGCCCGTAGAGCACAGACTCCTGTGTTACAGAGCTGCTTGGGATGAACCTCGACAAAAACCACTGCATCTCTTTCCACAGTTGCTTTGCAAAGGAACATTCCAGAAGGAGGTGGGCAACCGTCTCTTCCTCACCACAGCCACCGCGAGGGCATTGTGCGGAGGGGGTGAGACTTCGGGCGTGCAGGAAGGATCTGATGGGGAGGGCTCTTGTCACCACCAGCCAAGCTACATCTTGGTGCTTGTTTGAAAGTTCTGGTGATGAGGCATTCCGCCAAATGACTTTGGTGGTCTGCTCGGGGAACCATCCGACAGGATCCCCCGTCTCCTTTTCCCGTAGGGCCTTGACGACATTCCGTGCAGACCACTGCCTGATGGATTGGTGGTCAAAGGTGTTTTTCCGCAGAAACTGCTCCACGAAGGACAGGTGGTACGGCACGGTCCAACTGGATGGAGCAGTCCGCGGCAATGTGACCAGGCCCATCCTTCGCAACACCGGGGACAGATAGAACCTCAGCACGTAGTGACACTTGGAGTTTGCGTACTGGAGGTCTACACACAGCTTGATGCAGCCGCACACGAAGGTAGTCATCTGGATGAGGGCGACGTTGGGTACATTTTTCCCCTTATCCAGAGGTATGAACATTGTGTCCCCCCGGACCCGGTCCATTTTGGATCCCTAGATGAAGCGGAATATGGCTCAGGTGACCGCCACAGCGCAGGAGTGGGGTATGGGCCAGACCTGCGCCACGTACAGCAACAACGTGAGCGCCTCGCACTTGATTGACCACAATGGAGAGAGATCACTGCTCCCACATTCTCAGCTTGTGTTGTACCTTGGCTACTCGCTCTTCCCAGGTTTTGGTGCACATCCCGGCCCTTCTGAACCATATTCCCAGCACCTTCAGGTAGTCTGACCTGACGGTGAAGGGGACAAAGGATCGGTCAGCCCAGTTCCCAAAGAACATGGCCTCGCTCTTGCCATGGTTAACTTTGGCTCCCGAGGCCAGTTCGAACTGGGTGCAGATGCTCATCAGTCTGCGCACAGACAGCGGATCCGAGCAGAAGACAGCGACGTCATCCATGTACGGGGAGGTCTTAACCTGAGTGCCTCCACTGCCTGGAATTGTCACCCCTCTTATGCTCGTATCCTTCCTAATAGACTCAGCAAAGGGTTCAATACAGCAAACAAACAAGACCGGGGAGAGAGGATAGCCCTGTCTGACTCCAGATTGGATCGGGAAACTTTTCGATTCCCACCCATTGATTGAGACTGCACTACTAATGTTTGTGTAGAGCAGTTTGATCCAATTGCAGATTCCCTCCCCAAACCCCATTTTGGAAAACACGTCAATCATGTAGGTGTGCGATATCCTGTCAAAGGCCTTCTCCTGGTCCAGGCTGATGAGGCAGGTGTCCACCCTCCTGTCCCGTACGTAGGCGATCGTATCCCTGAGTAGCGCGAGACTATCGGAGATCTTCCTGCCGGGTACAGTACAGGTCTGATCAGGGTGGATCACCAACTCCAGAGCAGACTTGACTCGACTGGCTATGACTTTGGACAGAATCTTGTAGTCAACATTAAGCAGTGAGTTGGACCGCCAATTTCTGATTTCTGCCCTCTCCCCCTTCCGCTTGTAGATGAGGGTGATGATGCCTTTCCTCATGGATTCTGACATGCTGCCGGCCAGGAGCATACTCTCGTATACTTCCAGCAGGTCTGGACCGACCCAGTCCCACAGGGCCGAATACAACTCGACCGGTAAGCCATCGCTTCCGGGAGTTTTACTCGTCTCGAAGTACTCAACGGCCTTTGGATCTGGCCAAAGTGGACTGGGAGCAGCTACTTGTAGGAAAGTCAACATCAGGTCGGTGGCAGGAAATAGTGAGAGTTCAGAGCCAACATGTACCCGTTAAGGTGAAGGGTAGGACCAACAGGTCCAGGGAACCCTGGATGTCAAGGGAGATAGAGGATTGGATCAGGATAAAAAAGGAGGCTTACGGCAGATTCCAAGCGCTGAAAACAGCGGAGGCCCTAGAGGAGTATAGAAAGTGTAGGGGGGTCCTTAAAAAAGTAATTAGGAGAGCGAAGAGGGGAGATGAAAAAACACTGACGGGCGAGATAAAGGAAAATCTTAAGGCGTTTTTTAAGTATATTAAGGGAAAGAGGATAACCAGGGAAAGAGTAGGGCCCATTAGGGACCAAAGTGGCAATCTGTGTGTGGAGCGGACATAGGTGAGGTTTTAAATGATTACTTTTCATCGGTGTTCACTATGGAGAAAGGACGATGTAGGTGTAGAGATCAGGGAGGGGGATTGTGATATACTTGAACATGTTAGCATTGAAAGGAAGGAAGTATTAACTGTTTTAGCGGGCTTAAAAGTGGATAAATCCTCAGGCCCAGATGAGATGTATCCCAGGCTGTTATGTGAGGTAAGGGAGGAGATAACAGGGGCTATGACACAAATTTTCAAATCCTCTCTGGCCACAGGAGAGGTACCAGAGGACTGGAAGACAGTGAATGTGGTACCATTATTCAAAAATGGTAGCAGGGATAAACCAGGTAATTACAGGCTGCTGAGTCTAGTACTTGGAACTATGATGATGTTGTTGCTATTACAGAGACTTGGTTGAGGGAAGGACAGGATTGGCAGCTAAATGTTCCAGGATTTAGAAGCTTCAGGCAGGATAGAGGGGGATGTAAAAGGGGTGGGGAGTTGCATTACTGGTGAAGGAGAATATCACAGCTGGACTGCGGGAGGACACCTCGGAGGGGTCGTGCAGCGAGGCAATATGGGTGGAGTTCAAGAATAGGAAGGATGCAGTCGCGATGTTGGGGGTTTTCTACAGGCCTCCCAACAGCCAGCGGGAGGTAGAGGAGCAGATATGTAGACAGATTTTGGAAAGATGTAAAGGTAACAGGGTTGTTGTGGTGGGTGATTTTAACTTCCCCTATATTGACTGGGACTCACTTAGTGCTCGGGCTTGGATGGGGCAGAATTTGTAAGGAGCATCCAGGAGGGCTTCTTGAAACAATATTTAGATAGTCCAACTAGGGATGGGGCCGTACTGGACCTGGTATTGGGGAATGAGCCCGGCCAGGTGGTCGAAATTTCAGTGGGGGAGCATTTCGGGAACAGTGACCATAATTCCATAAGTTTTAAGGTACTTGTGGATAAGGATAAGAGTAGTCATCGGGCGAAGGTGCTAAATTGGGGGAAGGCTAATTATAACAATATTAGGCAGGAACTGAAGAATTTAGATTGGGGGCGGCTGTTTGAGGGTAAATCAAAATCTGACATGTGGGAGTCTTTCAAACGTCAGTTGATTAGAATCCAGGGCCGGCATGTTCCTGTGAGGAAGAAGGCTACGTTTGGCAAGTTTCAGGAACCTTGGATAACGCGGGATATTGTGAGCCCAGTCAAAAATAAAAAGGAAGCATTCGTAAGGGCTGGAAGGCTAGGAACAGACGAATCCCTTGAGGAATATAAAAACAGTAGGAAGGAACTTAAGCAAGGAGTCAGGAGGGCTAAAAGGGGTCATGAAAAGTCATTGGCAAACACGATGAAGGAAAATCCCAAGGCTTTTTATACGTATATAAAGAGCAAGAGGGTAACGAGGGAAAGGGTTGGCCCACTCAAGGACAGAGAAGGGAATCTATGTGTGGAGCCAGAGGAAATGGGCGAGGTACTAAATGAGTACTTTGCATCAGGATTCACCAAAGAGAAGGACTTGGTGGATGATAAGCCTAGGGAAGGGAGTGTAGATAGTCTCAGATATCTCATTATCAAAAAGGAGGAGGTTTTGGGTGTCTTGCAAAGCTTCAGGTAGATAAGTCCCCAGGGCCTGATGGGATCTACCCCAGAATACTGAGGGAAACAAGGGAAGAAATTGCTGGGGCCTTGACAGAAATCTTTGCATCCTCATTGGCTACAGGCGAGGTTCCAGAGGACTGGAGAATAGCCAATGTTGTTCCTTTGTTTAAGAAGGGTAGCAAGGATAATCCAGGAAATTATAGGCCGGTGAGCCTTACGTCAGTGGGAGGGAAACTATTAGAGAGGATTCTTCGGGACAGGATTTACTCCCATTTGGAAACAAATGGACTTATTAGCGAGAGGCAGCATGGTTTTGTGAAGGGGAGGTCGTGTCTCACTAATTTGATTGAGTTTGTTGAGGAAGTGTCGAAGATGATTGATGAAGGAAGAGCAGTGGATGTTATCTATATGGACTTCAGTAAAGCCTTTGACAAGTTCCCTCATGGCAGACTGGTACAAAAGGTGAAGTCACACGGGATCAGAGGTGAGCTGGCAAGATGGATACAGAACTGGCTCAGTCATAGAAGACAGAGGGTAGCAGTGGAAGGGTGCTTTTCTGAATGGAGGGATGTGACTAGTGGTGTTCCGCAGGGATCAGTGCTGGGACCTTTGCTGTTTGTAGTATATATAAATGATTTGGAGGAAAATGTAGCTGGTCTGATCAGTAAGTTTGCGGACGACACAAAGGTTGGAGGAGTTGCGGATAGTGATGAGGATTGTCAGAGGATATAGCAGGATATAAATCGGTTGGATACTTGGGCAGAGAAATGGCAGATGGAGTTTAATCTGGACAAATGTGAGATAATACATTTTGGAAGGTCTAATGCAGGTGGGAAGTATACAGTAAATGGCAGAACCCTTAGGAGTATTGACAGGCAGAGAGATCTGGGTGTACAGGTCCACAGGTCACTGAAAGTGGCAACGCAGGTGGATAAGGTCGTCAAGAAGGCATACGGCATGCTTGCCTTCATCGGTCGGGGCATAGAGTATAAAAATTGGCAAGTCATGCTGCAGCTGTACAGAACTTTAGTTAGGCCACACTTAGAACATTGCATGCAATTCTGGTCGCCACACTACCAGAAGGACGTGGATGCTTTGGAGAGGGTACAGAAGAGGTTTACCAGGATGTTGCCTGGTCTGGAGGGCATTAGCTATGAGGAGAGGTTGGATAAACTCGGATTGTTTTCACTGGAACGACGGAGGTGGAGGGGCGACATGATAGAGGTTTACAAAGTTATAAGCGGCATGGACAGAGTGGATAGTCAGAAGCTTTTTCCCAGGGTGGAAGAGTCAGTTACTAGGGGACATAGGTTTAAGGTGAGAGGGGCAAAGTTTAGAGGGGATGTGCGAGGCAAGTTCTTTACACAGAGGGTGGTGAGTGCCTGGAACTTGTTGCTGCGGGAGGTGGTGGAAGCAGGTACGATAGCGACGTTTAAGAGGCATCTTGACAAATACATGAATAGGATGGGAATAGAGGGATACAGTCCCCGAAAGTGTAGAAGGTTTTAGTTTAGCCAGGCATCAAGATCGGCGCAGGCTTGGAGGGCCGAATGGCCTGTTCCTGTGCTGTACTGTTCTTTGTTCTTTATCAGTGGTTGGGAAAATATTGAAAATATTCTGTGGGACAGGATTAATCTCCACTTGGAGAGGCAGGGATTAATTAGGGATAGTCAGCATGGCTTTCTCAGGGGAAAATCGTGTCTGCCTAACCTGACTGGGCAGAGCTGTGGCAAATGGAATTTAATTCTATATTCTATGCCTCGACTAATAAAGGCAAGTATCCCATGTGCTTTTCTAACCATCTTATCTACCTGTGCTGCTGCCTTCAGTGATCTATGGACAAGTACACCAAGGTACCTCTGACCCTCTAGTTCCTAGGGTCCTACCACCTATTGTACATTTCATTGCCTTGTTATTCCTCGCAAAATGCATCATCGCACACTTCTCAGGATTAAATTCCATTTGCCACAGCTCTGCCCATCTTACCAGCCCATCGAAATCGTCCTTTGCACTGGAGTGATGACTTGGGTTGCATTAGAGTGCTGAAGTGTGAGTTGTGTGACTGAGGGTAATTAAGGGTTAGTTTTCTCTAAAGTCTAATCTTTTAAGTAGCAAATTAACTTAACAGTTGCTGTTTGGGTTGGAGAAGGTGAGTTTTCGACCAGCTTTAAACAGAGTTCACTCAGGCTCTGCTTGCAGCTGCACCTTGTTAATTAGATAATTGGCTTAGACCAGTTTTCAGGGGCGAGAGTCAGACAGTTTAGAAGTGGGCCATATTACAGTGCTGACTTGGGTTGCGTTAGAGTTCTGAAGTGGGAGTTTTGTGACTGAGGGAGTTCAGTGAGGAGAGAGTGAGGAGCTCCTTTCATTTCCTCCCTGTCCTCAAAGAGCGTGAAGGGAGCTGAGAGTTTCCACAGAGCACAGCTGACTGGTGAGTAAGTCCTGGTGGGTATTTTTCAAACTGGATTGAATTGTAAGTCATTGTTTTAGTTTGACTCAGTTGATTTGATTTTATTATAATAATCTTCTAAAGTTTTAAATTTAAAGGGTTTAGTCATGGCAGGAGAGCTCAAAGCTGTGGTTTGCTCCTCTTGCTGCATGTGGGAATCTGGGAACATTTCCAGTCCCCGGGACCAGCATGTGTGCAGGAAGTGTGTCCAGCTGCAGCTCCTGGAAGCTCGGGTTTCAGAGCTGGAACGGCAGCTGGAAACACTGCGGAGCATCCGTGAGTCTGAGAGCATTGTGGATAGCACGTATGGAGAGGTGGTCACACCGCAGCTGAAGGGACTTGAGGAAGGAAGGGAATGGGTGACCACCAGGCAGTCCAAGAGAATCAGGCAGGTAGTTCAGGAGTCCCCTGGGGTCCCGCTTGCAAGTCGGTATTCCATTTTGGAGGCTGATGAGGCTGGTTCCTCCAGGGAGTGCGGACAGAGCCAAGCTTCTGGCAGCGCAAGCAGCCTGTCTGTACAGGAAGGGGGAAAGAGAGGAAGAGCAATAGTAATAGGGGATTCTATAGTCAGGGGAACAGATAGGCGTTACTGTGGCCGTCAACATTACTCCAGGATGGTGTGTTGCCTCCTTGGTGCCAGGGTCTGGGATGTCACTGAACGGCTGCAGGGTATCCTGAAGGGGGAGGGTGATAAGGCAGAGGTCATGGTACATCTTGGTCCCAATGACATAGGTAGAAAGAGGGATGAGGTCTTGCATCAATAATTCAGAGAGTTAGGCAGTCGACTAAAAAGCAGGACCTCTCAGGTTGTAATCTCTGGATTACTCCCAGTGCCACGTGCTAGCGAGTATAGAAATAGGAGAATAGCACAGATGAATGCATGGCTTAAGAGTTGGTGCAGGAGGGAGGGTTTTAGATTCCTGGACCACTGGGACCGTTTCTGGGGAAGGTGGGACCTGTACAAGCGGGACGGTCTACATCTGAACCAGAGGGGGACTAACATCCTTGCTGGCGGGTTTGCTAGTGCTGTTGGGAGGAGTTTAAACTAATTTGGGAGCGGGAGGGGATGCAGACTCCCAGCAGAATAGGGACACAGCTAAACACAGGAAAGCAAACAAGTCAGATGGAATACAGTGGAAGTAAGTTTCAAGGGAGTAAGACCAGGATGGATGGCCTCTACTTTAATGCCAGGAGTATTGCAGGTAAAACGGATGAGTTAAGAGCAAGGATTGACACATGGAATTGTGATATAGTAGCCATCACGGAGATATGGTCGAGGGAGGGGCAGGATTTGCAGCTCAATATCCCGGGATATAGAATCTTCAGGCGAGACAGAGGAGGGGGTAAAAGAGGAGGGGGCATTGCAATATTAGTTAAGGAATCAGTTACTGCAGTAAGAAGAGATGGAGGGGGCATCAAATGAAGCTTTATGGGTAGAGTTTAGGAATAAAAAAGGGACTGCCACATTGCTAGGTGTTTATTACAGACCCCCAGATAGCGTGAAATTGAGGAGCAAATATGTGCGCAATTTGCAGTGTGTGTAAAAATAATAGGGGAATTATATTTGGTGATTTCAACTTTCCCAACATTAATTGGGATAGTAATCGTGTTAAGGGCTAAGATGGAGTGGAGTTCTTAAAATGTATACAGGAGAACTTTTTAGCTCAATATGTGGAGGATCCAACAAGGGAGGGTGCAGTGCTGGACCTAATTCTGGGGAATGCAGCTGGACAGGTGGTTGATGTGTTGGTGGGGGAGCATTTTGGTGATAGCGACCACAACATGGTACAATTTAAGCTTGTTATGGAGAAAGAAATAGACAAGTTGCAAAAAAGGTTTTGGATTGGGGGAGAGCGAATTTTATTAAAATAGGGCAGGACCTGGCCAAGGTAGACTGGAAAGAGTTACTTGTCGGGAAATCTACAGAAGAGCAGTGGGGGGCATTCAAAAAGGAAATGGGGAGGGTACAGGCCCAACATGTTCCCTCTAGGGTAACAGGTAGGAGCAACAAGCCCAGAGAACCATGGATGACCAGAAACATTCAGGGTACGATGAGAAGGAAAAGAGAGGCTTTTAGCAAATACAAGGAGAACAAATCAATGGAAGCATTAGTGGAAGACTGAGAGTGTAGGATGGAGCTTAAGAAAGCAATTAGGAGAGCAAAGAGGGGATATGAGAAAGCTCTGGCTGGTAAAAGTAGGGAAAATCCCAAGATATTCAGAAAGAGGAAGGGTGCGGTAACAATGTTGGGGCTGTACTCCAGGCCTCCCAACAGCGAGCGTGAGATAGAGGTACAAATATGTAAACAGACTATGGAAAGATGTCGGAGCAACAGGGTGATGGTGATAGGAGATTTTAATTTTCCCAACATTGACTGGGATTCACTTAATGTTAGAGGTCTAGATGGAGCAGAATTTGTAAGGAGCATCCAGGAGGGTTTTCTGGAGCAGTATGTAAATAGTCCAACTCGGGAAGGGGCCATACTGGACCTGGTGTTGGGGAATGAGCCTGGCCAGGTGGTTGAAGTTTCAGTAGGGGACTACTTTGGGAATAGTGATCACAATTCCGTAAGTTTTAGAATACTCATGGACAAAGACGAGAGTGGTCCGAAAGGAAAGAGTGCTAAATTGGGGAAAGGCCAACTATACCAAAATTCGGCAGGAGCTGGGGAATGTAGATTGGGAGCAGCTGTTTGAAGATAAATCCACATTTGATATGTGGGAGGCTTTTAAAGAGAGGTTGATTAGCGTGCAGGAGAGACATGGTCCTGTGAAAATGAGGGATAGAAATGGCAAGATTAGGGAACCATGGATGACAGGTGAAATTGTGAAACTAGCTAAGAGGAAAAAGGAAGCATACATAAGGTCCAGGCGGCTGAAGAAAGACGAAGCTTTGAAAGAATATCGGGAATGTAGGACCAATCTGAAACGAGGAATTAAGAGGGCTAAAAGGGGTCATGAAATATTTTTAGCAAACAGGGTTAAGGAAAATCCCAAAGCCTTTTATTCATACATAAGGAGCAAGAGGGTAACTAGAGAAAGGATTGGCCCACTCAAGGGCAAAGGAGGAAAATTATGCGTGGAGTCAGAGAAAATGGGTGAGATTCTAAACGAGTACTTTGCATCAGTATTCACCGAGGAGAGGGACATGACGGATGTTGAGGTTAGGGATAGATGTTTGATTACTCTAGGTCAAGTCGGCATAAAGAGGGAGGAAGTGTTGGGTATTCTAAAAGGCATTAAGGTGGACAAGTCCCCAGGTCCGGATGGGATCTATCCCAGGTTACTGAGGGAAGCGAGAGTGGAAATAGCTGGGGCCTTAACAGATATCTTTGCAGCATCCTTAAACACGGGTGAGGTCCCGGAGGACTGGAGAATTGCTAATGTTGTCCCCTTGTTTAAGAAGGGTAGCAGGGATAATCCAGTAATTATAGACCGGTGAGCCTGACGTCAGTGGTAGGGAAGCTGCTGGAGAAGATACTGAGGGATAGGATCTATTCCCATTTGGAAGAAAATGGGCTCATCAGTGATAGGCAACATGGTTTTGTGCAGGGAAGGTCATGTCTTACCAACTTAATAGAATTCTTTGAGGAAGTGACAAAGTTGATTGATGAGGGAAGGGCTGTAGATGTCATATACATGGACTTCAGTAAGGCGTTTGATAAGGTTCCCCATGGTAGGTTGATGGAGAAAGTGAAGTCGCATGGGGTCCAGGGTGTACTAGCTAGATGGATAAAGAACTGGCTGGGCAACAGGAGACAGAGAGTAACAGTGGAAGGGAGTTTCTCAAAATGGAGACGTGTGACCAGTGGTGTTCCACAGGGATCCGTGCTGGGACCACTGTTGTTTGTGATATACATAAATGATTTGGAGGAAAGAACAGGTGGTCTGATTAGCAAGTTTGCAGACGACACTAAGATTGGTGGAGTAGCAGATAGTGAAGGGGACTGTCAGAGAATGCAGCAGAATATAGATAGATTGGAGAGTTGGGCAGAGAAATGGCAGATGGAGTTCAATCCGGGCAAATGCAAGGTGATGCATTTTGGAAGATCCAATTCAAAAGTGAACTATACACTAAATGGAAAAGTCCTGGGGAAAATTCATGTGCAGAGAGATTTGGGTGTTCAGGTCCATTGTTCACTGAAGGTGGCAACACAGGTCAATAGAGTGGCCAAGAAGGCATACGGCATGCTTTCCTTCATCGGACGGGGTATTGAGTACAAGAGTTGGCAGGTCATGTTACAGTTGTATAAGACTTTGGTTCGGCCACATTTGGAATACTGTGTGCAGTTCTGGTCGCCACATTACCAAAAGGATGTAGATGCTTTGGAGAGGGTGCAGAGGAGGTTCACCAGGATGTTGCCTGGTATGGAGGGCGCTAGCTATGAAGAGAGGTTGAGTAGATTAGGATTATTTTCATTAGAAAGACGGAGGTTGAGGGGGGACCTGATTGAGGTGTACAAAATCATGAGAGGTATAGACAGGGTGGATAGCAAGAAGCTTTTTCCCAGAGTGGGGGATTCAATTACTCGGGGTCACGAGTTCAAAGTGAGAGGGGAAAAGTTTAGGGGGGATATGCGTGGAAAGTTCTTTACGCAGAGGGTGGTGGGTACCTGGAACGCGTTGCCAGCGGAGGTGGTAGACGCGGGCACGATAGCGTCTTTTAAGATGTATCTAGACAGATACATGAATGGGCAGGAAGCAAAGAGATACAGACCCTGAGAAAATAGGCGACAGGTTTAAATAGAGGATCTGGATCGGCGCAGGCTTGGAGGGCCGAAGGGCCTGTTCCTGTGCTGTAATTTTCTTTGTTAAAAACAAAGAACAAAAGAACAAAGATAATTACAGCACAGGAATAGGCCCTTCGGCCCTCCAAGACTGCGCCGATCCAGATCCTCTCTCTAAACATGTCGCCTATTTTCTAAGGTTCTGTATCTCTTTTCTTCCTGCCCATTCATGTATCTGTCCAGATACATCTTAAAAGACTCCATCGTGCCCGCATCTACCACCTCCGCTGGCAATGCGTTCCAGGTGCCCACCACCCTCTGCGTAAAGAACTTTCCACACATATCCCCCCTAAACTTTTCCCCTTTCACTTTGAACTCGTGTCCTCTAGTAATTGAAACCCCCACTCTGGGAAAAAGCCTCTTGCTATCCACCCTGTCTATACCTCTCATGATTTTGTACACCTCAATCAGGTCCCCCCTCAACCTCCGTCTTTCTAATGAAAATAATCCTAATCTACTCAACCTCTCCTCATAGCTGGCGCCCTCCATACCAGGCAACATCCTGGTGAACCTCCTCTACACCCTCTCCAAAGCATCCACATCCTTTTGATAATGTGGCGACCAGAACTGTACGCAGTATTCCAAATGTGGCCGAACCAAAGTCCTATACAACTGTGACATGACCTGCCAACTCTTATACTCAATGCCCCGTCCGATGAAGGAAAGCATGCCGTATGCCTTCTTGACCACTCTATTTACCTGCGTTGCCACCTTCAGGGAACAGTGGAACTGAACACCCAAATCTCTCTGGTCATCAATTTTCCCCAGGACTTTTCCATTTACTGTATAGTTCACTCTTGAATTGGATCTTCCAAAATGCATCACCTCGCATTTGCCCTGATTGAACTCCATCTGCCATTTCTCTGCCCAACTCTCCAATCTATCTATATTCTGCTGTATTCTCTGACAGTCCCCTTCACTATCTGCTACTCCACCAATCTTAGTGTCGTCTGCAAACTTGCTAATCAGTCCACCTATACTTTCCTCCAAATCATTGATGTATATCACAAACAACAGTGGTCCCAGCACGGATCCCTGTGGAACACCACTGGTCACACGTCTCCATTTTGAGAAACTCCCTTCTACTGCTACTCTCTGTCTCCTGTTGCCCAGCCAGTTCTTTATCCATCTCGCTAGTACACCTTGGACCCCAAGCGCCTTCACTTTCTCCATCAGCCTGCCATGGGGAACCTTATCAAACGCCTTACTGAAGTCCATGTATATGACATCGACAGCCCTTCCCTCATCAATCAACTTTGTCACTTCCTCAAAGAATTCTATTAAGTTGGTAAGACATGACCTTCCCTGCACAAAACCATGTTGCCTATCACTGATGAGCCCATTTTCTTCCAAATGGGAATAGATCCTATCCCTCAGTATCTTCTCCAGCAGCTTCCCTACCACTGACGTCAGGCTCACCGGTCTATAATTACTGGATTATCCCTGCTACCCTTCTTAAACAAGTGGACAACATTAGCAATTCTCCAGTCCTCCGGGACCTCACCCGTGTTTAAGGATGCTGCAAAGATATCTTTTAAGGCCCCAGCTATTTCCTCTCTTGCTTCCCTCAGTAACCTGGGATAGATCCCATCCGGACCTGGGGACTTGTCCACCTTAATGCCCTTTAGAATACCCAACACTTCCTCCCTCCTTATGCCGACTTGACCTAGAGTAATCAAACATCTGTTCCTAACCTCAACATCCGTCATGTCCCTCTCCTCTGTGAAATTTGATGCAAAGTACTCGTTTAGAATCTCACCCATTTTCTCTGAGTCCAAGCATAACATTCCTCCTTTGTCCTTTAGTGGGCCAATCCTTTCTCTAGTTACCCTCTTTCTCCTTATATATGAATAAAAGGCTTTGGGATTTTCCTTAACCCTGTTTGCTAAAGATATTTCATGACCCCTTTTAGCCCTCTTAATTCCTCGTTTCAGATTGGTCCTGCATTCCCGATATTCTTTCAAAGCTTTGTCTTTCATCAGCCGCCTAGACCTTATGTATGCTTCCTTTTTCCTCTTAGCTAGTCTCACAATTTCACCTGTCATCCATGGTTCCCTAATCTTGCCATTTCTATCCCTCATTTTCACAGGAACATGTCTCTCCTGCACGCTAATCAACCTCTCTTTAAAAGCCTCCCACATATCACATGTGGATTTACCTTCAAACAGCTGCTCCCAATCTACATTTCCCAGCTCCTGCCGAATTTTGGTATAGTTGGCCTTCCCCCAATTTAGCACTCTTCCTTTAGGACCACTCTCGTCTTTGTCCATGAGTATTTTAAAGCTTACGGAATTGTGATCACTATTCCCAAAGTAGTCCCCTACTGAAACTTCAACAACCTGGCCGGGCTCATTCCCCAACACCAGGTCCAGTATGGCCCCTTCCCGAGTTGGACTATTTACATACTGCTCTAGAAAACCCTCCTGGATGCTCCTTACAAATTCTGCTCCATCTGGACCTCTAACACTAAGTGAATCCCAGTCAATGTTGGGAAAATTAAAATCTCCTATCACCACCACCCTGTTGCTCCTACATCTTTCCATAGTCTGTTTACATATTTGTACCTCTATCTCACGCTCGCTGTTGGGAGGCCTGTAGTACAGCCCCAACATTATTACCGCACCCTTCCTATTTCTGAGTTCTGTCCATATTGCCTCACTGCTCGAGTCCAATTCTGTAAGTATATCAATGGGAAGAGGATAAGCAGGGAAAGAGTAGGACCCATTAGGCACCAAGGAGGAAATCTGTGGGTGGAGCCGGAGGACATTGGTAGGGTGTTGAACAAATACTTCACATCTGTCTTCACCCAAGAGAATGAGGATGTAGATTTGGAACTTCGAGAGACTGTGAGGTTCTTGAGCAAATTGTCATAAGGAGTGACAAGGTGTTGGAGGCTTTGGCAGGCTTAAAAGTGGACAAATCTCCAGGTCCGGACGATTTGTGTCCCAGGATGCTGTGGGAGGCGAGGGTGGAGATTACAGGGGCTCTGACCCAAATTTTTAATTCCTCTCTGGCCACCGGGGAGGTGCCAGAGGACTGGAAAACAGCTAATGTGGTCCACTATTTAAGAAAGGTTGTAGAGATAAGCCAGGGAACTATAGACCAGTGAGTCTCACGTCAGTGGTAGGGAAACTATTGGAGAAAATTCTGAAGGAGAGAATCTATCTCCACTTGGAGAGGCAAAATTTGATTAGGAATAGTCAGCATGGCTTTGTCAGAGGGAGAACAAAGAACAGTACAGCACAGGAACAGGCCATTCGGCCCTCCAAGCCTGCGCCGATCTTGATGCCTGCCGAAACTAACACCTTCTGCACTTCCGGGGCCCATATCCCTCTCTTCCCTTCCTATTCATCTATTTGTCAAGATGTCTCTTAAACGTCGCTATCGTATCTGCTTCCACCACCTCCCCTGGCAGCAAGTTCCAGGCACTCACCACCCTCTGTGTGAAGAACTTGCCTCGCGCATCCCCTCTAAACTTTGCCCCTCGCACCTTAAACCTATGTCCCCTAGTAACTGACTCTTCCACCCTGGGAAAAAGCTTCTGACTATCCACTCTGTCCATGCCGCTCATAACTTTGTAAACCTCTATCATGTCGCCCCTCCACCTCCGTCGTTCCAGTGAAAACAATCCGAGTTTTTCCAACCTCTCCTCATAGCTAATGCCCTCCAGACCAGGCAACATCCTGGTAAACCTCTTCTGTACTCTCTCCAGAGCCTCCACGTCCTTCTGGTAGTGTGGCGACCAGAAATGCACGCAATATTCTAAGTGTGGCCTAACTAAAGTTCTTTACAGCAGAGACAGAGAGTGATGACAGACGGCTGTTTTAGTGACTGGAAGCCAGTATCCAGTGGCGTTCCACAGGGATCTGTGCTGGGTCCCCTATTGTTTGTCATTTATATAAACGACATAGATGAATATGTGGTGGGTAGGATCAGAATGTTCGCGGATGACACAAAGATTGGCCGACTTGTTAACAGTGAGGTTGAGTGAATTGGGTTACAGGAAGATATAGACGGGATGGTCAAATAGGTAGAAAAGTGGCAGATGGAATTTAACGCTGAAAAGTGAGAGGTGATACACTTTGGAAGGAGTAATGTGACACGGAAGTATTCAATGAATGGCCTGACACTGGGAAGTTCCGAGGGACAAGAACAAACAGAGAACAGTGCAGAACAGGAACAGGCCATTTGGCCCTCCAAGCCTGCGCCGAACTTGTTGCCTGCCTAAACTAAAACCTTCTGCACTTCCGGTGTCCATATCCCTCTATTCTCATCCTATTCGTGTATTTGTCAAGATGCCTCTTAAACGTCTCTATGGTACCTGCTTCCACCACCTCCCCCAGCAACAAGTTCCAGTCACTCATCACCCTCTGTGTAAAGAACTTGCCTCGCACATCCCCTCTAAACTTTGCCCCTCTCACCTTAAACCTATGTCCCCTAGTAACTGACTCTTCCCTGAGGGCAACGGAGGCCACCGCCCATCCCTTTCACCCCAAGGTCTCTCTGCTCAACAACACTCCCCAGGGCCCTGCCATTCACTGTATATGTCGTGCCCTGGTTTAACTTCCCAAAATGCATCACTTCACACTTGTCTGCGTTAAATTCCATTTGCCACTCCCTTGCCCACTTTCCCAGTTGATCTATATCCTTGTGTAACCTTAGACAACCTTCTTCACTGTCCACTATACCACCAATTTTGGTGTCATCTGCAAACTTACTAATCATGCCCCTTACATTCACATCCAAGACATTAATATATTTGACAAACAACAAAGGGCCCAGCACTGATCCCTGCGGCACACCTCTGGTCACCGGCCTCCAATCTGAAAAACAATCCTCCACGGTAAATACGGACGAGAAATATTCATTTAAGACCTCGCCCATTTCCTGTTGCTCCACACATAGATTGCCACACTGATCCTTCAGGGGACCTACTCTCTCCCTAGCTATCCTTTTACTCTTAATATACTTTTGGAATCTTTTAGGATTCTCCTTTATCTGATCTGCCAGGGAAATCTCATGGCCCCTTTTCGCCCTCCTAATTTCCTTAAGTATACTCCTATACTCCTCGAGGGACTCGCTCGATCCCAGCTCCCTATACCTGACATATGCCTCCTTCTTTGTCCTGACCAGACCCTCAATATCCCTCGTCAACCAAGGTTCCCTAAACTTGCCAGCCTTGCCCTTCCATCTAACAGGAACATGCCGGCCCTGAACTCTTCCTATCTCACTTTTAAAAGCCTCCCACTTGCCAGATGTCCCTTTACCTGTAAACAGCCTCTCCCAATCAACTTTTGAGAGTTCCTGTCTGATGCCATCGAAATTAGCCTTCCCCCAATTTACTCCTATACTTGAGGACCAGTCCTATCCTTTTCCATTACTATCTTGAAGCTAATAGAGTTATGGTCACTGGTCCCAAAGTGCTCCCCCACTGACACATCAACCACCTGCCCATCCTCATTTCCTAAGAGGAGGTCGAGTGTAGCCCCTTCTCTAGTAGGGCCATCCACATACTGCTTCAGAAAACTATCCTGGTCACACATAACAAATTCTTCCCCATCTGATCCCTTCGCACTAAGGCAGTCCCAGTCAATATTAGGGAAGTTAAAATCACCTGCTATTACAACCCAATAATTCCTACACCTATCTGTGATTTCCCTCCATATATGCTCCACCAATTCCCTCTGAATATTGGGGGGCCTGTAGTATAATCCCATCAAAGTGATCACCCCTTTCTTATTTCTAAGTTCTACCCATATGGCCTCGTTGGACATTCCCCCCGGGAGCGTTAACAATAAAACCTTTTCTCTTCCTTTCAGGCTTGAAGGAACACAAGCTCCAGCAGCTCACCAACACCCTTCCAGATCCTCCTTCCTCTTCACTTCCCTCTGACTCCATCCCTTCTCCCTATCTGGCCTCTTGCCGTCTGCCATTAACCCTCTCTCTGATCTAATACTTTGTCTTTCAGCACAAGCATTAACACTGTCTTTGCCTTTGTGCCAGGACAGTTTTGTTATTTAATCTCTTCTGTCCTCTGCCCGATCAAACACCTTCCCTTTTGTTCTCTTCGCCAACTGCCACCTCTTCCCCACCACCCCCCCCCCCCCCCCTTTTCACTTGCTTAAAACCTAAGTCTTCACTGATCTGAAACGTTAACTCTGCTTCTCTCTCTACAGACACTGCCTGACCTGCTGTGTATTTCAAGCACTTTGTTATTATTTGTTATGAAAAGAATTACTGCTGCAAGCAGCTGTGCCTGTTTAGTGCAGTAGGATTATTTGGATAGTGTACCAAAGGAACTATGGGCCGAATGGCCTCCTTTGCTGAATCATTCTAGATTCTATGGTGATGGGTTCTGCAACCCTTAGATTTGAAGGTGAGAAGGCGATTGGTTTATGAGAAATAGCAATACACGGGCGACTGAGGGCTAAGATGAGGTGTTCTGACCTCACTGAGACCGTTAAGATTAAAACACAAGATATGAACCCCCAGACCAATTTCAAGAATTACAAGACTAGGTTTCACGTTTTAACATTTTTATTATAACAACTCAACTAAAGGAAATCCCCACTAACTAAATCATACTTTGTAAGTAGTTGATACCCATAATTACAGAGAAAGGTATTTTCATTACTCCAGGAAATACTGGTAAACCTCACACCCACACCTACACATTACACTGTCCTTTTTAATGGCAAAATCTTTGTGGTTGAAAGTCCCAAACTCTTCCCAGCTGCAATGGATTGGATCTCCCAGACCTGTTCAAAATGAATGTCCTCTTCACTCACTTCTCCGAGCACTTTTGACCTGGATCTCCGTGAATAAGGCAGATAGTTCTTTGTGATCCTGTTGGGCTTTTTCTTCTCTGCAACCTTCAACTTTCAAAATGCGTATTCTAAGAGTGTGGTTTCCTTTTCCTGTGCTAAATAAAAATCTTTCCTTCATGAGTTTAAGGGGACCCCTGACCTCATTACAGCCTTGGTTCAAACATGGACAAAAGAGCTGAACTCAAGAGGTGAGGTGAGAGTGACTGCCCTTGACATCAAGGCAGCATTTGACCGAGTATGGCATCAAGGAGCCCGAGCAAAACTGAAGTCAATGGGAATCAGGGGGCAAACTTTCCGCTGGTTGGAGTCATACCAAACGCAAAGGAAGATGGTTGTGGTTGTTGGTCAAAAGCTTCTGTGAGTATGTAAAAAGAAAAAGATTAGTAAAGACAAATGTGGGTCCATTACAAGTGCAATCAGGAGAATTTATAAAGAGAATAGGGAAATGGCAGAGAAATTAAACAAACACTTTGTGTCTGTCTTCATGGAGGAAAATACTAAAAACCTCCCAGAAATAATGGAGAATCAAGGCAATAGTGTAAATGAGGAACAGCAAGATATTAATATTTTTGAAAAAAAAACTAAGGACTTAAAGTAGATAAATCCCCTGGACCTGATGATCTACATCCCAGAGTGTTGAAAGAGGTGGCTGGAGAGATAGTGGATGCATTGGTGATCATCTTTCAAAATTCTATAAACTCTGGAATGGTTCCTGCAGATTGGAAAATGGCAAATCTAACCCCACTATTTAAGAAGGGAGGGAGAGAGAAAATGGGGAACTACAGACCAGTTAGCCGAACATCAGTTAGAGGGGAAAATGCTAGAGTCCCTCCTGGCAGACTGGTACAAAAGGTGAAGTCACACGGGATCAGAGATGAGCTGGCAAGATGGATACAGAACTGGCTCAGTCATAGAAGACAGAGGGTATCAGTGGAAGGGTGTTTTTCTGAATGGAGGGATGTGACTAGTGGTGTTCTGCAGGGATCAGTGCTGGGACCTTTGCTGTTTGTAGTATATATAAATGATTTGGAGGAAAATGTAGCTGGTCTGATTAGTAAGTTTGCAGACGACACAAAGGTTGGTGGAGTTGCGGATAATGATGAGGATTGTCAGAGGATACAGCAGGATATAGATCGGTTGGAGACTTGGGCGGAGAAATGGCAGATGGAGTTTAATCCGGACAAATGTGAGGTAATGCATTTTGGAAGGTATAATGCAGGTGGGAGGTATACAGTAAATGGCAGAACCCTTCGGAGTATTGACAGGCAGAGAGATCTGGGCGTACAGGTCCACAGGTCACTGAAAATGGCAACGCAGGTGGATAAAGTAGTCAAGAAGGCATACGGCATGCTTGCCTTCATCGGTCGGGGCATAGAGTATAAAAATTGGCAAGTCATGTTGCAGCTGTACAGAACTTTAGTTAGGCCAGACTTAGAATATTGCGTGCAATTCTGGTCGTGACACTACCAGAAGGACGTGGAGGCTTTGGAGAGGGTGCAGAGGAGGTTTACCAGGATGTTGCCTGGTCTGGAGGGCATTAGCTATGAGGAGAGGTTGGAAAAATTCGGATTGTTTTCACTGGAACGACGGAGGTGGAGGGGCGACATGATAGAGGTTTACAAAGTTATGAGCGGCATGGATAGAGTGGATAGTCAGAAGCTTTTCCCAGGGTGGAAGAGTCAGTTACTAGGGGACATAGGTTTAAGGTGCGAGGGGCAAAGTTTAGAGGGGATGTGCGAGGCAAGTTCTTCACGCAGAGGGTGGTGAGTGCCTGGAACTTGCTGCCGGGGGAGGTGGTGGAAGCAGGTACAAGAGTGACGTTTAAGAGGCATCTTGACAAATACATGAATAGGAAGGGAATAGCAAGGGGAGAGCCAACTGTGTAACAGCCCCGACAATCAATTTTCTCTGCAGCACCTGTGGAAGAGTCTGTCACTCTAGAATTGGCCTTTATAGCCACTCCAGGCGCTGCTGCACAAACCACTGACCACCTCCAGGCGCTTACCCATTGTCTCCCGGGACAAGGAGGCCGAAGAAGAAGAAGAGGGATATGGGCCCCGGAAGTACAGAAGGTGTTAGTTTAGGCAGGCATCAAGGTCGGCGCAGGCTTGGAGGGCCGAATGGCCTGTTCCTGTGCTGTACTGTTGTTTGTTCTTTGTTCTTAATGCACTTCAAAACCTCCAACACCTCCTCCTTTGTAATGTTGATATGCTGCAGGATATCGCTGTTCCCTCCCTTGAACTCACTAGCTTCCATGACCTTCTCCACAGTAAATACAGACGAGAAATATTCATTAAAGACCTCGCCCATTTCCCGTGGCTCCACAGATAGATTAGAGCTTTGGGTCCTCAAGCTTTTGTGTCTCTCTCGCTCTCTCATACTTTTCCTTCTTGTTCAAATTCTCTGCTGTGCAGCAACAAGGTCAGGTTTCGTTTTGTGATGATTGCCAACCTTTTGGGTTTACGCAAGTAGGACACAAAAAGGGTCTTTGTGTTAACTACCGTATCTCAATGCTCTTACTTTTCGAGGATGCCTTATCTCACCTGGAGACAAATCAATGCAGAAGCTGTCTCCACTGTCTGTTCCCACGGTCTAACATTTTTACTGCAAGTAAATATTTTAAAACTTGACAATCTCCGAGAATCTCTCTGCCTTGACATCTTGTCCATACAGTGCCCTACTTCCTAAGTTTTTTCACTTTATCATACTGCAAAGAAGGGTTCTAATAAAGCTAAGTGTTAGTTAATGATAAGTCATTTGTTCGTTTATAATAGCTAGATTTTAACAATTGGTATGCTGGTTAGTAACTTTTAGCAACCTAATAATCTTACATTTGAGTTTAGGAGTAAAGATGCCTTACTGAAATTATATAGAACCTAGGTGAGGCTGCACCTGGAGTACTGCGTGCAGTTTTGGTCACCTTATCTAAGGAAAGATATATTGTCATAGAGGGAGTGTAACGAAGGTTCACTGGACTAATTCCTGGAATGTCGGGATTGTCCTATGAGGAAAGGTGAAATAGACTGGGCCTTTATTCTCTGGAGTTTAGAAGAATGAGAGGATTTGTTAAGGGAAGATCTTGTCTGGCCAACTTGATCTAATTTTTTGAAGAAGTATAACAAGGAGGATAGATGAGGGTAGTGCAGTTGATGTGGTCTACATGGATTTTTGCAAGGCTTTTGACAAGGTCCCACATGGCAGACTGGTTAAAAAAAAGCCCATGGGATCCAAGGAAATGCAGCAAGGTGGAGACAAAATTGGCTCAGTGGCAGGAAACAAAGGGTAATTGTTGATGGGTGTTTTAGTGACTGGAGGGCTGTTTCCAGTGGCATTCCGCAGGACTCAGTACTGGGTCCCCTACTTTTTGTGGTATATATTAATGATTTGGATGTAAATGTAGGGGGCATGATCAAGAAGTTTGCAGACGACACAAAGATTGGCCGTGTGGTAGATAGCGAGGAGGATAGCTGTAGGCTGCAGGAAGGTATTGATGGTCTGGTCAGATGGGCAGAAAAGTGGCAAATGGAATTCAACTTGGAGAAGTGTGAGGTGATGCATTTGGGGAGGTTAAACAAGGCAAAGGAATACAAGATTAATGGGAAAATACTGAGAAGCGCAGTGGAAGTGAGGGACCTTGGAATGAATGTCCACAGATCCCTGAAGGTAGCAGGACAGGACGATAAGGTGGTTAAGAAGGCATATGGAATCCTTTCCTTTATTAACCGAATTATAGAATATAAGAGCAGGGAGGTTATGCTGGAACTGTATAACTCATTGGTTAGGCCGCAACTTGAGTACTGTGTGCAGTTCTGGTCACCTCATTACAGAAAGGATGTAATTGCACTAGAGAGGGTACAGAGGAGATTTACGAGGATGTTGCCAGAACTTGAAAAATGCAGTTATGAGGAAAGATTGGATAGGCTGGGGTTGTTCTCCTTGGAACAGAGAAGGCTGAGGGGAGATCTGATTGAAATGTATAAAATTGTGAGGGGCCTGGATAGAGTGGAGGTGAAGGGTCTATTCACCTTAGCAGAGAGATCAGTGATGAGGGAGCATAGATTTAAAGTGATTGGTAGAAAAATTAAAAGGGAGATGAGGAAAAACTTTTCTTCATCCAGAAGTCGCATGGGGTCCAGGGTGTACTAGCTAGATGGATAAAGAACTGGCTGAGCAACAGGAGACAGAGAGTAGCAGTGGAAGGGAGTTTCTCAAAATGGAGACATGTGACCAGTGGTGTTCCACAGGGATCCGTGCTGGGACCACTGTTGTTTGTGATATACATAATTGATTTGGAGGAAAGTATAGGTGGTCTGATTAGCAAGTTTGCAGACGACACTAATTGGTGGAGTAGCAGATAGTGAAGGGGACTGTCAGAGAATACAGCAGAATATAGATAGATTGGAGAGTTGGGCAGAGAAATAACAGATGGATTCAATCTGGGCAAATGCGAGGTGATGCATTTTGGAAGATCCAATTCAAGAGTGAACTATACAATAAATGGAAAAGTCCTGGGGAAAATTGATGTACAGAGAGATTTGGGTGTTGAGGTCCATTGTTCCCTGAAGGTGGCAACGCAGGTCAATAGAGTGGTCAAGAAGGCATACAGCATGCTTTCCTTCATCGGACGGGGTATTGAGTACAAGAGTTGGCAGGTCATGTTACAGTTGTATAGGACTTTGGTTCGGCCACATTTGGAATACTTCGTGCAGTTCTGGTCGCCATATTGCCAAAAGGATGTCGATGCTTTGGAGAGGGTGCAGAGGAGGTTCACCAGGATGTTGCCTGGTATGGAGGGTGCTAGCTATGAAGAGAGGTTGAGTAGATTAGGATTATTTTCATTAGAAAGACGGAGGTTGAGGGGGGACCTGATTGAGGTGTACAAAATCATGAGAGGTATAGACAGGGTGGATAGCAAGAAGGTTTTTCCCAGAGTGGGGGATTCAATTACTCGGGGTCACGAGTTCAAAGTGAGAGGGGAAACGTTTAGGGGGGATATGCGTGGAAAGTTCTTTACGCAGAGGGTGGTGGGTGCCTGGAACGCGTTGCCAGCGGAGGTGGTAGACGCGGGCACGATAGCGTCTTTTAAGATGTATCTAGACAGATACATGAATGGGCAGGAAGCAAAGAGATACAGACCCTTAGAAAATAGGCGACAGGTTTAGATAGAGGATCTGGATCGGCGTAGGCTTGGAGGGCCAAAGGGCCTGTTCCCGTGCTGTAATTTTCTTTGTTCTTTGTTCTGAGTAAAGAAATTCCTCCACATCACAGTCCTAAATGGGATAGATCCCATCTGGACCTGGGGACTTGTCCACCTTAATGCCTTTTAGAATACCCAACACTTCCTCCCTCCTTATGCCGACTTGACCTAGAGTAATCAAACATCTGTCCCTAACCTCAACATCTGTCATGTCCCTCTCCTCGGTGAATACCGATGCGAAGTACTCATTTAGAATCTCACCCATTTTCTCTGACTCCACGCATAACTTTCCTCCTTTCTCCTTGAGTGGGCCAATCCTTTCTCTAGTTACCCTCTTGCTCCTTATATATGAATAAAAGGCTTTGGGATTTTCCTTAACCCTGTTTGCTAAAAAATATTTCATGACCCCTTTTAGCCCTCTTAATTCCTCGTTTCAGATTGCGCCTACAATCCCGATATTCTTTCAAAGCTTGGTCTTTCTTCAGCCGCCTAGACCTCATGTATGCTTCCTTTTTCCTCTTAGCTAGTCTCACAATTTCACCTGTCATCCATGGTTCCCTAATCTTGCCATTTCTATCCCTCATTTTCACAGGAACATGTCTCTCCTGCACGCTAATCAACCTCTCTTTAAAAGCCTCCCACATATCAAATGTGGATTTACCTTCAAACAGCTGCTCCCAATCTACATTCCCCAGCTCCTGCCGAATTTTGGTATAGTTGGCCTTCCCCCAATTTAGCACTCTTCCTTCAGGACCACTCTCGTCTTTGTCCATGAGTATTCTAAAACTTACGGAATTGTGATCATTATTCCCAAAGTAGTCCCCTACTGAAACTTCAACCACCTGGCCGGGCTCATTCCCCAACACCAGGTCCAGTTTGGCCCCTTCCCGAGTTGGACTACTTACATACTGCTCCAGAAAACCCTCCTGGATGCTCCTTACAAATTCTGCTCCATCTAGACCTCTAACACTAAGTGAATCCCAGTCAATGTTGGGAAAATTAAAATCTCCTATCACCACCACCCTGTTGCTCCTACATCTTTCCATAATCTGTTTACATATTTGTACCTCTATCTCACGCTCGCTGTTGGGAGGCCTGTAGTACAGCCCCAACATTGTTACCGCACCCTTCCTATTTCTGAGCTCTGCCCATATTGCCTCACAGCTCGAGTCCTCCATAGTGCCTTCCTTCAGCACAGCTGTGATATCCTCTTTGACCAGTAATGCAACTCCTCCACCCCTTTTACCTCCCTCTCTATCCCGCCTGAAGCATCGATATCCTGGGATATTTAGTTGCCAATCATGCCCTTCCCTTAACCACGTCTCAGTAATAGCAATAACATCATACTCCCAGGTACTAATCCAAGCCCTATGTTCATCTGCCTTACCTATTACACTTCTTGCATTAAAACAAATACACCTCAGACCACCAGTCCCTTTGCTTTCATCATCTGCTCCCTGCCTACTCTTTCTCTTAGTCACGCTGACTTCATTATCTAGTTCCTTCCAGGCTTTAGTTACTACATCCTTACTGTCCACTGACCTCATTTGGTTCCCATCCCCCTGCCACATTAGTTTAAACCCTCCCCAACAGCGTTAGCAAAAGCACCCCCAAGGACATTGGTTCCAGTCCGGCCCAGGTGTAGACCGTCCAATTTGTAATAGTCCCACCTCCCCCAGAACCGGTCCCAATGTCTCAAAAATCTGAACCCCTCCCTCCTGCACCATCTCTCAAGCCACGCATTCATCCTGACTATTCTTTCATTTCTACTCTGACTATCACGTGGCACTGGTAGCAATCCTGAGATTACTACCTCTGAGGTCCTACTTTTTAACTTGGCTCCTAACTCCCTAAATTCTGCTTGTAGGACCTCATCCCATTTTTTACCTATATCATTGGTGCCTCTGTGCACAACGACAACTGGCTGTTCACCCTCCCCCTTCAGAATGTTCTGTAGCCGATCTGAGACGTCCCTGACCCGTGCACCTGGGAGGCAACATACCATTCGGGAGTCTCGTTTTCGACCACAGAACCGCCTATCTACTCCCCTTACAATCGAATCCCCTATGACTATAGCCCTTCCACTCTTTTTACCGCCCTTCCGAACAGCAGAGGCAGCCACGGTGCCATGAACCTGGCTACTGCTGCCTTCCCCTGGTGAGCCATCTCCCTCAACAGTATCCAAAACGGTATACCTGTTTTGGAGGGAGATGACCGCAGGGGACTCCTGCGCTGCCTTCCTGCTCTTTCTCTGCCTTTTGGTCACCCATTCCCTTTCTCCCTCAGCAATCCTAATTTGCGGTGTGACCAATTCGCTAAACGTGCTATTCACTACCTCCTCAGCATCGCGGATGCTCCAAAGTGAGTCCATCCGCAGCTCTAGAGCCGTCATGCGGTCTAACAAGAGCTGCAGCTGGACACACTTCCTGCACGTGAAGGAGTCAGGGACATCAGCCGTGTCCTTGAGCTCCCACATTGAGCAAGAGGAGCATGTCACGGGTCTGAGATCTCCTGCCATTTTTAATCTTAAGCTTAAACTTAGTTAAATGAAAAAGGAACGAAAAGTTTTTAACCAATCACACGATAAAACAAAAAAGAGAAATAGAAAAAGCCTTACCTTATCTACACACCACCGAGTCCTTTTTTTTTTGGTTAGAGGAGGGGGCGGGTGGGAGACACTACAGGTGTAGTGTCTCTGGTTCAGAAACGGCCCAAATATATAGGGTTTTACTTACCCAGCAGCCCCCTGGTCTCCGCCGAAAACAAAAGGGAATTAAGTTTACTTTAAACTGACCTACCCAGCTGCTCACTCGCTCGCACTCTCTGCTCCCGAAAAAGCTGCTGCAATGAAAGGCAAGTTATTTTAAACGGCCCAAAGGTGGTGAATCTTTAGAATTCTCTGCCCCAGAGGGCTGTGGAGACTCAGTCGTTGAGTATGTTCGAGACAGAGATCGATAGGTTTCTATATGTTGAAAACATCAAGGAATATGGGGACAGTGCAGGAAAATGGTGTTGAAGTAGATCAGCCATGATCTCATGAATGGTGGAGCAGGCTCAAAGGGCTGAATTGCTTAGTCCTGCTCCTATTTCTTGTATTCTTGTGTCAATCTTGTCTGTCCCAGGACATCACTGCAGGAGTTCCTCACGGTAGTGCCCTAGGCCCAACCATCTTCAGCTCCTTCATCAATGACCTTCCTTCAATCATAAGGTCAGAAGTGAGGATGTTCGCTGATGATTGCACAATGTTCAGCACCATTCGCGACTCCTCAAATGCTGAAGCAGTCCGTGTAGAAATGCAGCAAGACCTGGACAATATGCAGACTTGGGCTGAGAAGTGGCAAGTAACATTCACGCCACACAAGTGCCAGGCAATGACCTTCTCCAAACAGAGAGAATCTAATCATCTCCCCTTGACATTCAATGGCATTACTATCGCTGAATCCCCCACTATCAACATGCTGGGGGTTGCCATTGACCAGAAACTGAACTGGGGTAGCCATATAAGTACCGTGGCTACAAGAGCAGGTCAGAGGCTAGGAATCCTGCAGCGAGTAACTCACCTCCTGACTCCCCAAAGCCTGTCCACCATCTACAAGTCACAAGTCAGGAGTGTGATGGAATACTCCCCACTTGCCTGGGTGGGTGCAGCTCCAACAACACTCAAGAAGCTCAACGCCATCCAGGACAAAGCAGCCCACTTGATTGACACCCCATCCACAAACATTCACTCCCTCCACCACCGATGCACAGTGGCAGCAGTGTGTACCATCTACAAGATGCACTGCAGGAACTCACCAAGGCTCCTTCAACAGTATCTTCCAAACAAAACGAACAAACAAAGAACAGTACAGCACAGGAACAGGCCATTCGGCCCTCCAAGCCTGCGTCGATCTTGATGCCTGCCTAAACTAAAACCTTCTGCACTTCCGGGGACCGTATCCCTCTATTCCCTTCCTATTCATGTATTTGTCAAGATGCCTCTTAAACGTCGCTATCGTATCTGCTTCCACCACCTCCCCCGGCAAGAAGTTCCAGCCACTCACCACCCTCTGTGTAAAAAAACTTGCCTCGCACATCCCCTCTAAACTTTGCCCCTCTCACCTTAAACCTATGTCCCCTAGTAACTGACTCTTCCACCCTGGGAAAAAGCTTCTGACTATCCACTCTGTCCATGCCGCTCCTAACTTTGTAAACCTCTATCATGTTGCCCCTCCACCTCCGTCGTTCCAGTGAAAACAATCCGAGTTTTTCCAACCTCTCCTCATAGCTAATGCCCTCCAGACCAGGCAACATCCTGGTAAACCTCCTCTGTACCCTCTCCAAAGCCTCCACGTCCTTCTGGTACTGTGGCGACCAGAATTGCAACTACCAACTAGAAGGACAACGGCAGCAGATGCATGGGAACACCACCACCTGCAAGTTCCCCTCCAAGCCACACACCATCCTGACTTGGAACTATATCGCCGTTCATTCACTGTTGCTGGGTCACAATCCTGGAACTCCCTTCCTAGCAGCACTGTGGGTGTACCTACCCCACACGGACAGCAGTGGTTCAAGAAGGCAGCTCACCTTCACAAGGGCGATTAGGAATGGGCAGCAGCGCCCACATTTATATATTTTTTATTTATTTAGAGATACAGCACTGAAACACGCCCTTTGGCCCACCGAGTCTGTGCCAACCAACAACCACCCATTTTTAGACTAATCCTACATTAATCCATATTCCCGACCACATCCCCACTATTCTCCTACCACCTACCTACACTAGGGGCAATTTACAATGGCCAATTTACTGATCAACCTGCAAGTCTTTGGCTGTGGGAGGAAACTGGAGCACCCGGCGGAAACCCACGCGGTCACAGGGAGAACTTGCAAACTCCGCACAGGCAGTACCCAGAACTGAACCCGGGTCACTGGAGCTGTGAGGCTGCGGTGCTAACCACTGCACCACTGTGCTGTCCGTGAACGAATTTAAAAAAATACCCAACGACCAATTCAAATGGACTGAAACCAATAATCAAAATGATATCCCCTTATCCCAATCACAAGGATACTGAAAACAATGAACCTTTATTATAGAGTCTGTGTGATACCTTTCCAATGCACTTTGTGACTGCGGGTGATAATCTGAAGATTTGAACTGTCTCACTGCCAAATTACACATGATCTCTTGAAATACCCCTGACATGAAATTTGGCTCCTGGTCCGACTGCATTTCTTTTGGTAATCCATATCTTGTGGAGGAACTGAATTGAGTAACTACAGTAGAGAGTGCACAGATTAGAGAGAAGCTGTAATGAACAAGCAGTGCTCCAGGGTGCACTGTATAATCAGTTTACTCACTGTGGATTTTCTTGTGTGAGTCTGTGTGTGTCCCAAAATAAATAGTCAAAAAAAACAGCATGGTTTTGTGAAAGGGACTTCATGATTAACCAATTTATTGGAGTTTTTTGCAAGAGTAATATGTGCTGTGGATAAAGGGGAGCCCGTTGATGTGCTGTACTTGGATTTCCAGAAGGCATTTGACAAGGTGCCACATAAAAGGTTATTGTGCAAAGTAGGAGCTCATGGTGTAGGGGGTAACATATTAGCATGGATAGAAGATTGACTGGCTGACAGAAAACAGAGAGTATGTATAAATGGGTCCTTTTCTGATTGGCAGGATGTGACGAGTGGAGTCCCGCAGGGGTCTGTGCTGGGGCCTCAACATTTTACAATTTATTTCAATGACTGAGATGAGAGGAGCAATGGCATGGTAGATAAATTTGCAGATGACACAAAGATAGGTAGTAAAGTAAGTCGTGGAGAGGACATAAGGAGGTTGCAGACCGATATAGATAGGTTGAATGAGTGAGCAAAAATCTGGCAGATGGAGTATAATATGGGAAAATGTGAAGTTGTTCACTTTGGCAGGAAGAATAAAAAAGCAGAGTATTACTTAAACAAAGAACGTCTTCAGAATTCCAAGGTGCGGAGGGATCTAGGTGTTCTAGTGCAGGAGTCACAAAAGGTTAGTACGTAGGTAGAGCAAGTAATAAAGAAGGCTGATGGAATACGGCAATGTGGTTGACTCTTTAAAAAAAAAAATGCCTTCCGAAAGGGCCCAGCAAGCACTCTGTTCAAGGGCAATTAGTGATGGGCAAAAATTGCCGGCTTAGTCAGAGACGCCCACATCCCACAAACAAATTTTTAAAAAAAGCTATCTTTCATTTAGACAGGGATTGAAAATAAAAGTAAGGATGTTATGCTTCAGTTATACAGGGCTTTGGTGAGACCACATCTCGAATACTGTGTGCAATTTTGGTCTCCTTATTTATGGATGTAAATGCGTTGGAGGCGTTTCAGAGGAGGTTTACTAGATTGATATAAAAGCAAAATACTGCGGATGCTGGAAATCTGAAATAAAAACAAGAAACGCTGGAATCACTCAGCAGGTCTAGCAGCATCTGTGGAAAGAGAAGCAGAGTTAACGTTTCGGGTCAGTGACCCTTCTTCGGAACAAGCAAATATTAGAAATGTCAAAGGTTATAAGCAAGTGAGCCGGGGCTGGGGCAGGAGATAACAAAGGAGAAGGTGTAGATTGGACAAGGCCACATAGCTGACCAAGAGGTCATGGAGTAAAGGCAAACAATATGTTAATGGTGTGTTGAAAGACAAAGCATTCGTACAGATAGGGTGTTAACGAACTGAAGATTGAACAGCAGCAAGTACAAACATGAAAAAAAACAGTGGGTAAGCAAACTGAATAAACTACAATGAAATGAAATAAACACAAGAAAAACAAATTGTAAAAAATGTGAAAAGGAAAAAATAACTAAAAATAAAAGTAAAATGGGGGGCCCGTCATGTTCTGATTTACTTTTATTTTTAGTTATTTTTTCTTTTTTACATCTTTTACAATTTGTTTTTCTTGTTTTTATTACTATATTGATACCTGGAATGAGCGGGTTGTCTTATGAGGAAAGGTTGGACAGACTGGGCTTGTTTTCAGTGGAGTTTAGAAGAGTGAGGGGAGACTTGATTGAAGTTTATAAGATCCTGAACGGTCTTGACAAGGTGGATGTGGAAAGGATGTTTCCTCTTGTGGGTGAGTCCAGAACTAGGGGGCACTGTTTTAAAATTAGGGGTCACCCTTTTAGGACAGAGATGAGGAGAAATATTTTCTCAGAGGGTTGTGCAACTTTGGAACTCTGCCTGAGAAGGTGGTGGAGACGAAGTCATTGAATATTTTTAAGGCTGAGGTAGATAGATTCTTGTTACGCAAGGGAATGAAAGATTATCGGGGGTAGATGGGAGCGTGGAATTCAAAACACAAACAGATCAGCCACGATCTTATTGAATGGCAAAGCAGGCTAGAGGGGCCGAATGGCCTACTTCTGCTCCTAATTCGTATGTTTAGAGATACAGCACTGAAACAGGCCCTTCGGCCCACCGAGTCTGTGCTGACCATCAACCACCCATTTATACTAATCCTACACCAATCCCATATTCCTACCACATCCCCACCTGTCCCCATATTTCCCTACCACCTACCTGTACTAGGGGCAATTTTATAAAGGCCAATTTGCCTATCAACCTGCAAGTCTTTGGCATGTGGGAGGAAACCGGAGCACCCGGAGGAAACCCACGCAGACACAGGGAGAACTTGCAAACTCCACACAGGCAGTACCCAGAATTGAACCCGGGTCGCTGGAGCTGTGAGGCTGCAGTGCTAACCACTGCGCCACTGTGCCGCCCCACTTTTGTGTATGTCCCACTTTTGCCAGTCTCGAAATAGTGGAGGTCCAAAGAGACTTGGGGGATCCAGGTACACAGGTGATTAAAATATCATGAACAATGGTTATAGACTCCAGAATGATATCAATGGTTTGGTTTAGTGGACGGAAAAGTGACAAATGGAATTCAATCTGGAGAAGTGTGAGGTAATGCATTTGGGGAGGGCAAATAAAGTGTGGGAATACACAATAAATGGGAGGATATTGAGAGAGGTGGAAGAAGTGAGAGACTTTGGAGTGCATGTCCACAGGTCCCTGAAGGTGGCAGGACAGGTAGATAAAGTGGTGAAGAAGGCATATGGAATGCTTTCCTTTATTGGCCGAGGTATAGAATACAAAAGCAGGGATGTAATGCTGGAACTGTATAAAATCATGCTTAGACCACAGCTGGAGTATTGCATACAGTTCTGGTCACCACATTACAGGAAGGACAGAGTACAGAGGAGATTTACAAAAATGTTGCCAGGGCTGGAAAGTTGCAGCTATGAAGAACGATTGGATTGGTTAGGGTTGTTTTCCTCAGAACAGAGGAGGCTGAGGGGTGACTTAATTGATTTGTACAAAATTATGAGGGGCCTAGATAGAGTAGACAGGAAGGACCTGTTTCCCCTAGCGGAGAGGTCAATTACCAGGGGCACAGATTTAAGATGATTGGTAGAAGGATTAGAGGGGACATGAGAAAAAACCTTTTCACCCAGAGGGGGATGGGTGTCTGGAATTCACTTCCAGGATCGGTGGTGGAGGCAGAAACCCTCAATTCTTTTAAAAGGTACCTGCACCTGCACCTGAAGTGCTGTAACCTGCAGGGCTATGGACCAGGTGCTGGAAGGTGGGATTAGATTGGGCAGCTAGTTTTTTTTCCAGCTGGTGCAGACATGATGGGCTGAATGGCCTCCTTCTGTGATGTAACTTTTCTGTGGTTCTAGGGCCGAAAATAATCAGGAAGGCTAATGGAATACTGACCTTTAGAGGACCAGAGTACAAGGGGGTAGAAGTCCTGCTGCAGTTGTACAAAGCCCTGGTTAGAGCAGACCTGGAGTTACTGGGAGCAGTTCTGGGCGCAGTGGTTAGCACCGCAGCCTCACAGCTCCAGCGACCCAGGTTCAATTCTGGGTACTGCCTGTGTGGAGTTTGCAAGTTCTCCCTGTGTCTGCGTGGGTTTCCTCCGGGTGCTCCGGTTTCCTCCCACATGCCAAATCCTTGCAGGTTGATAGGTTAATTGGCCATTATAAATTGCCCCTAGTATAGGTAGGTGGTAGGGAAATATAGGGACAGGTGGGGATGTGGTAGGAATATGGAATTAGTGTCGGATTAGTATAAATGGGTAGTTGATGGTCGGCACAGACTCGGTGGGTCGAAGGGCCTGTTTCAGTGCTGTATCTCTAAACTAAACCTTGGGAAGGATATATTGGCCTTGGAGGGAGTGAAGTGTAGGTTTACCTGAATGATGCTGGGATTCCAAGGGTTAAGTTACGAGGAGCGATTACACAAACTAGGGTTGTATTCCCTGGAATTTAGAAGGGTTAGGGGTGGTCAAAGTTTCCAAGATATTAAAGGGAAGAGATAGGGTAGATAGAGAGAAAAACTTTCTGCTGGTTGGGGAGTTTAGGACGAGGGGGAACAGTCTAAAAATTAGAGCCAGACCTTTCAGGAGTGAAATGAACAAACCCGTCTACACACTAAGGGTGGTAGAGGTTTGGAACTCACTTCCACAAATGGCAATCAATGCTGGATTAATTATTGATTTTGAAACTGAGATTGATATATTCTTATTTTCCAAAGATATTAAGGGATACGGGGCAAAGACGGTATATAGGGAAGGGTCACAGATCATCCATTGAATGGTGGAACAGGGGCTGAATGACCTCCTCCTGTTCCTGTGGAGCAGGTTTGAGGGGCTGAATGACCTCTTCCTGTTCCTGTGGAGCAGGTTTGAGGGGCTAAATGATCTCTGCTGAATGACCTCTTCCTGTTCCTGTGGAGCAGGTTTGAGGGGCTGAATGACCTCTTCCTGTTCCTGTGGAGCAGGTTTGAGGGGCTGAATGAGTTCTGCTGAATGACCTCTTCCTGTTCCTGTGGAGCAGGTTTGAGGGGCTAAATGACCTCCTCCTCTTCCTGTGGAGCAGGTTTGAGGGGCTGAATGAGTTCTGCTGAATGACCTCTTCCTGTTCCTGTGGAGCAGGTTTGAGGGGCTGAATGGCTTCCTTCCTTTCTTTTATTCATTCCTGGGATGTGGGCATCGCTGGCTAGACCAGCATTTATTGCCCATCCCTAATTGCCCTGGAGAAAGGTGGTGGTGAGCTGCCTTCTTGAACAGCTGCAATCAGAAGAACAGTACAGCACAGGAAGAGGCCATTCGGCCCTCCAAACCTGCGCTGATCTTGATGCCTGCCTAAACTAAAACCTTCTGCACTTCCGGGGTCCGTATCCCTCTATTCCCATCCTATTCATGTATTTGTCAAGAGGCCTCTTAAACGTCTCTATCGTACCTGTTTCCACCACCTCCCCGGGCAACAAGTTCCAGGCACTCACCACCCTCTGTGTAAAGAACTTGCCTCGCACATCCCCTCTAAACTTTGCCCCTCGCACCTTAAACTTATGTCCCCTAGTAACTGACTCTTCCACCCTGGGAAAAAGCTTCTGACGATCCACTCTGTCCATGCCGCTTATAACTTTGTAAACCTCTATCATGTCGCCCCTCCACCTCCGTCGTTCCAGTGAAAACAATCTGAGTTTATCCAACCTCTCCTCTTGGCTAATGCCCTCCAGACCAGGCAACATCCTGGTAACCTCTTCTGTACCCTCTCCAAAGCCTCCACGTCCTTCTGGTAGTGTGGCGACCAGAATTGTACGCAATATTCTAAGTGTGGCCTAACTAAAGTTCTGTACAGCTGCAGCATGACTTGCCAATTTTTATACTCTATGCCCTGACCGATGAAGGCAAGCATGCTGTATGCCTTCTTGACTACCTTATCCACCTGCGTTGCCACTTTCAGTGACCTGTGGACCTGTATGCCCAGATCTCTCTGCCTGTCAATACTCCTAAGGGTTCTGCCATTTACTGTATACCTCCCACCTGCATTCGACCTTCCAAAATGCATCACCTCACATTTGTCCGGATTAAACTCCATCTGCCATTTCTCCGCCCAAGTCTCCAACCGATCTATGGGGTATAAGTACACCAGATGTTGTAGTGGTTTGATACAACTGAGTGGCTTGTGAGGCCATTTCAGAATTGACCACATTGCTGTGGGCCAGACGAGGTAAGGACGGCACATTTCCTTCCCTAAAGGAGGGAACATCACTCAGGGATATTAGTGAACCAGATTGTTTTTTATAACAATCGCCAATGGTTTCAGGATCACCATTAGCCTAGCTTTTTAAAAAAAATCCAGATTTTTTGTTGATTGAATTCAAATTTCACCATCTGTTGTGATGGGATGGGCAGGAAGAAAAGAGATACAGACCCTTAGAAAATAGGCGACATGTTTAGATAGAGGATCTGGATCGGCGCAGGCTTGGAGGGCCGAAGGGCCTGTTCCTGTGCTGTAATTTTCTGTTCTTTGTTCTTTCTTTGGGATTCAAATCCATGTCACCAGAGCAATAGCCTGTACTTCTGGATTGTCAGTCCAGTGATATTACCACTACGACACTGCCTCCTGTCCTGTTTCTGTGTAACCCTTTGTGTTGACCTGGATCTTGTAGACAAACTCATTCTCCTCTCCCTTTCCTAGGTCATATTCATACTACATTGAGGTTTCGATGGATCAGCTAGATTGGATTCGTATAATTGATCATTCTAACTACCTGTGTCACTCATGGCAGAACCTTTTCTTCACTCCCCGTGTCTGCAGGTGAGTACAGCTAAAGGGCAGTTACACTGTCAGTGACCTATCATGATACTGCTCGAGGGTGCCTGATCTATTCACGCAGCAATTGGCTGAATGTGTCCAAAGTGAACATGACAGCTACTTTTCCAGGTACGTTTTGCTGCTTCAGCCTCCTCATTTCTCCAGGAATTCTCCTCAGCTTTCTATCTGAGTTATCATTCCGATCTCATGCAATGACAGAATATGAACTCAGCACTGTGAATGTATGAAATATTGAACAGCTGATTCTGGCAAATAGATTATAATTGGAAGCCTGTTTTTTTGTTAGCACACACGTTGCTGATCCCAGAGGTCAGGGTTCAAGTTGCACGCCACAATTTGAACAGGTCTTTAAGTTGAGGGCAGTGGATAATTTAAATGTGACTACTTGTTTAATTGGAACTGTCAGAGCAGAACGAACGCGCCTGAAGAAAGATCAGGTTGAAAGGTAAATTCACTATCAAATTGAATCTGGGAGGTCCTGACTGCGTGGTAGAATGCTACTGTGGTAATGAATTGCAGTAAAAGATGCAGACAGGCTATACGGTACAGTGATATTGAGAGGAACGAGGATAAATGCAGGTGGAGGTGGATTCATGCTGCTGTGAATATGATGGTGTGTTGAACAGCTCAGGTCACTCGAGGATGGCCAGTGTTGGTTGTTTATTTAGGAGTACAGATGTCAGACAGCAAGATGTCAATGAGCCAGAATGTCCTGCAATGAACCAGTTTCCTGCTTGGTGCTTTGATACTGTACAGAGTTCCTCATTGTCCCCCTCTCACTTCTGCCTCCTGAGGCTGAAGACTGAGCCAGCAGATCTGCATGACATTGTGCTGTAGCAGAAGTGGGCGGCACAGTGGCGCAGTGGTTAGCACTGCAGCCTCACAGCTCCAGGGACCCGGGTTCGATTCTGGGTACTGCTTGTGTGGAGTTTGCAAGTTCTCCCTGTGTCTGCGTGGGTTTTCTCCGGGTGCTCCGGTTTCCTCCCACAAGCCAAAAGACTTGCAGGTTGGTAGGTAAATTGACCATTATAAAATTGTCAGTAGTATAGGTAGGTGGTAGGGAAATATAGGGACAGGTGGGGATATTTGGTAGGAATATGGGATTAGTGTAGGATTAGTATAAATGGGTGGTTGATGGTCGGCACAGACTCGGTGGGCCGAAGGGCCTGTTTCAGTGCTGTATCTATAATCATATAATCTAAAAAAAAAAGCATGTACAGGGTGATGGTGAGTCACATTGTCGGTGTAACAGGCCAGTGTAGGTGTGTCAGCCTGAAATATTTCAGCTGAAATGCTCAGAGCAGTACAGCAATAGGAGATAGTTTGGCCAAATGCCCTTCTCTGACCATCGAGAAATAGGCAGCATTAGAGAAAGGTTGCAGCAGCTGATTCCCATGGGCCACAGGAAGCCTCGACAGAGTTTGACGTTTTCTGTGAATGCTGTTTAAAAAAAAACTTTTTATCTGAATGCTGCCTTACTGCTGCTTGTTCCTCTCTCGGGATGTAGTGCTTGTTTTCACCGTCTGTTTCAGTAAAGAGGCACAGTAATTGCACAAATAAATTTTGATTTTACCCGTTAAAATGTAAAATTAGTTCCAAGGCTATATTACCGGATCTTCTCTGCCACGCAGTTCAATAATTGCCTGTGAGACATGCTGCAGGCTTTGTGAAGTGTGAGACAACACAATTTACCACAGCACGCCTTCACCCTTGAGAACTCATTAAACAGAGCAGTGTCAGTACCGAGCTCTCAGATACTGCTCAAATCAGGTCATTAACTCTCTGTTATAGAGAGCACATCCGGCACCTGCTCCACTCAACACTTCAGACCTCCCCTCCCCTCTACACCTCTCCCCTCCCCTCTACACCTCTCCCCTCCCCTCAACACCTCCCCACCCCTCAACACCTCCCCACCCCTCAACACCTCCCCACTCCACAACACCTCCCCTCCTCTCCCATCACCTACCATCAACACCTCCCTCCCCTCTCCTCAACATATCCCTCCCACCCTCCCATCACCCCCTCCGCTCACCCCCTCCCTTCCCTCCCACCCTCTCCTCGCCCCCTCTCCCCTCCTCCTCCTCCCCTCCTCCCCTCACCTCCTCCCCTCACCCCCTCCTCCCCTCAACACCTCCCTTCCACTCCAATCAACACCTCACATCTTCACTCCCTCCCCTCAACACCTCACACCTTCACTCCCTCCCCTCAACACCTCACACCTTCACTCCCTCCCCTCAACACCTCACACCTTCACTCCCTCCCCTCAACACCTCACACCTTCACCCCCTCCCCTCAACACCTCACACCTTCACCCCCTCCCCTCAACACCTCACACCTTCACTCCCTCCCCTCAACACCTCACACCTTCACTCCCTCCCCTCAACACCTCACACCTTCACTCCCTCCCCTCAACACCTCACACCTTCACTCCCTCCCCTCAACACCTCACACCTTCACTCCCTCCCCTCAACACCTCACACCTTCACTCCCTCCCCTCAACACCTCACACCTTCACTCCCTCCCCTCAACACCTCACACCTTCACTCCCTTCCCTCAACACCTCACGCCTTCACTCCCTCCCCTCAGCACCTCACGCCTTCACTCCCTCCCCTCAATCAACACCACCCCTCCCCTACCCTCAACACCGCCCCTCCCCTCAACACCGCCCGCTCCCATCCCCTCAACACCGCCCCTCACCTCCCCTCCCCTCCCCTCCGCTCCCTTCCACTCCGCACCTCCCTCCCCTCTGCTCCCTCCCCTCCGCTCCCTTCCTCTCCACACCTCCCTCCCCTCCCCTCCCCTCAACACTGCCCCGCCCCTCCACTCCCCTCAACACCGCCCCTCCTCCCCTCCCGTCTCCTCCCCTCCCCCATCCTCCCCCCCCATCCTCCCCTCCCCTCCCCTCCTCCACTCCCCTCCTCCACTCCCCTCCTCCACTCCCCTCCTCCCCACCCCTCCTCCCCTCCCCTCCTCCCAACTCCACCCCTCCCCTCCCCTCATCCCCTCCCCTCATCCCCTCCCCTCATCCCCTCCCCTCCTCCCCTCCCCTCCTCCCCTCCCCCCTCCCCTCCCCTCCCCCCTCCCCTCCCCTCCTCCCCTCCTCCCCTCCCCTCCTCCCAACTCCACCCCTCCCAACTCCACCCCTCCCAACTCCACCCCTCCCCTCTCCTCCCCTCCCCCCACCCCTCATCCCCACCCCTCATCCCCACCCCTCATCCCCACCCCTCATCCCCACCCCTCATCCCCACCCCTCATCCCCACCCCTCATCCCCACCCCTCATCCCCACCCCTCATCCCCACCCCTCATCCCCTCCCCTCATCCCCTCCCCTCATCCCCTAACCCTCATCCCCTAACCCTCATCCCCTAACCCTCATCCCCTAACCCTCATCCCCTAACCCTCATCCCCTAACCCTCATCCCCTCCCCCCCTGCACCCCTCCCCTCCCCTCATCCTCCCCCCACCTGTCCTCCCCTCCCCACCCCCCCTCCCCCTCCTCCCCACCCCTCCTTCCCTGCACCCCTCCCCTCTCCTCCGCCCACCCGTCCTCCCCACCCGTGCTCCCCTCCCCTCCCCTCCTCCCCACCCATCCTCCCCTCCCCACCCCTCCTCCCTCCCCTCCTCCCCACCCGTCCTCCCCTCCCCTCCCCTCCTCCCCACCCGTCCTCCCCACCCATCCTCCCCTCCGACCCACCCATCCTCCCCTCCCCCTGCCCTACCCCTCCTCCCCTCCTCCCCTCCCCTCCCCCTCTCCCCTCCCCCCCCCCTCCCCTGCTCCCCACTCCCCCTTCTCCCGTCCCCCCTCCCCTAAGGCTCCTTAGACAGCACCTTCCAAACCTGGGACCTCTACCAACTAGAAGGACAAGGGCAGCAAATACATGGGAACACCACCACCTGCAAGTTCCCCTCCAAGCCACACGCCATCCTGACTTGGAACTATATCGGCGTTCCTTCACTGTCGCTGGGTCAAAATCCTGGAACTCCCTTCCTAACAGCACTGTGGGTGTACCTACCCCAAATGGACTGCAGCGGTTCAAGAAGGCAGCTCACCACCACTTTCTCAAGGGCAATTAGGGATGGGCAATAAATGCTGGCCTGGCCAGTGACACCCACATCCCATCAATGACAAAAGAAGAATGATGGTTACACAAGTAGATAACATTCAGAGAAAGCAAACAGAACCCTCGGGTTAGGATCATGTTCAAATTGGACAAGACGTCAGGCTATTGCTGGAATATTGTGTCATCCTGAGAATGAGGATAAAGTGGAGATTGAATTATTGCAACTCACAAGTTGCTGAATCTCGATTACCAGGAACGCAAGTCAAGAAGAAAGAAACAGGGTACGGAGAAAAAATGCACATGGCTCGGAGGGGGAAAAGGAAGAGGCATGGTCTAAATCACTCGTCCTCGCAGGCAAAAACACAACAGCCAAAGGAGCCCATTCCATGCTGTGTCAATTTTATTTTTAATTTGTTTGCGGGATGTGGGTGTCACTGACTAAGTCTGAATATATTGCCCATCCCTCATTAACCTTGATTGGGTGGCTGGCTCGGCCATTTCAGAGGGCAGTTCAGAGTCACCCACATCACTGTGGCTCCGCAGTTACATGTAGGCCAGACCAGGTAAGGACAGCAGATTTCCTTCCCTGAAGGGGCATCAGTGAACCAGGTGGGCTTTTACAACAATTGGTAGTTTCTTGGTCATCATTAGACTAGCTTTTAATTCCAGATTTATTGATTGAATTCAAATTCCACCTTCAGCTGTGGTGGGATTTGAACCCATGTTCTCATGAGTGAGTAGGTGAGTGGGTGCAGTCCGAGGGGCGGCTGGGTGCAGTCCGAGGGGTGAGTGGGGGTGCATGTCATAGAGTTATACAGTACAGAGACAAGTCCTTCGGCCCATCGTGTCTGTGCCGGTCATCAAGTACCCAACTATTGTAATCACATTTTCCAGTTTTTCCTCAAATTCCTTCTAAACCTCCTGCCCCTTACTTTAAATCTATGCCCCCTGGTTATTGACCCCTCCGCTAAGGGAAAAAATTTCTTCCTATCTAACCTATCAATACCCCTCATAATTTTGTATACCTCAATCAGGTCCCCCCTCAGCCTTCTCTGCTCTAAGGAAAACAACCCCAGCCTTTTCAGTCTGTCTTCATAGCTGAAATGCTCCAGCCCAGGCAACATCCTGGTGAATCTCCTCTGCACCCTCTCCAGTGTAATCACATCCTTCCTATAGTGTGGTGACCAGAACTGTACACAGTACTCCAGCTGTGGCCTAACTAGTGTTTTATATGGAGCTGTCAACTGAGGGGTGAGGGGGTGCCGTGTGAGGGGTGAGGAAGTTCTGTCTGCGGGGCGGGCACTGTCTGCGGGTGGGTGTGTACTGAGAGCCTGAGTCCTGCTCCCTGACCTGAACTCGAGAGTTTTGCTAAATCATTGGCTGGGTGTTTGCTTTTAACATTTAATGTTTATGTGCTGTATGACTCGACAACTCTGTGACTGTGAGACTCTGTGTGGCTCTCTGTCGCTCTATAACTGTGTGGCTCTGTGACAGTTATCACTGTGACTCTATGGCTCTGTGACTCTGTTCCTCTATCACTCTGTGTCTCTGTTGCTCTGTCATATCGCGGTCACATCCCCTCCTCCTCTTCGCTTTGCTCTATCATGGAGCCTTGTTTATTCACTATTATGTCTCACCGTGTTGTGCTCTGTTCAGTCTATGATCTGTTCTGTTTGCTGCTGTTGAGGTTATTGTGGATGCTGCAGTCTAACTGCAGAGTGAGTCGGTGGTTTAATCTGTTGTCTCATTGATCCCCAGGCCTGTGTTCCAGTGTCACTGAGAGGAGATGAATGGTTTGTGCTGGAGGTTAGAGGCCTGAAAATTGCTAGTTAATAAGAGGGAATGTGGATCTGTGGGAGATCTGGATGTCACGGTATCTCTGTGCCTCATTTTCTCTTTAATGAAGGAATGTATTGGTTTGGGGCGATCAATGCAAAGCTATTAGATCGACAAGCTGCCACCTTCTGCTGCAATTAAATGCAGCCAAGTGTGTAGAACAAAATCGCAGTCTGCCTTTTGTCCAATTGGAACTGGTCTCATGTTGGTCGTTACAAACATGTTGAAGAAAGGTTAGCAGTGAGTTTGTTGAAGAGACACATCAATACCAGATGTGTTCTGAACAGTTTCAGGAAGAATAAATTCTGACTACCTTCCATATAATCAGGACACTGGGGCAGTCTCTGAGCAAGACGATCGCTCAAGTTACATTGCAGCAGAAAATTGAAAGTATTACTGCCAGATCTCACAGAACTGGGAGCAGCTTGGAACTTTTTAATCCTTTATTGGAACTGAAGAGAAATCAGGGCAGAAAGGGGCAAAGCAGATAGAATGCAGTCTGTCCAGTCCCCAACCACCGGCAGAGAGAACTTCCCTCCCTGTCTCCCTCCCTGTCTCCCTCCCTGTCTCCCTCCCTGTCTCCCTCCCTGTCTCCCTCCCTGTCTCCCTCCCTCCCTGTCTCCCTCCCTCCCTGTCTCCCTCCCTCCCTGTCTCCCTCCCTCCCTGTCTCTCCCTCCCTGTCTCCCTTTCTCCCTCCCTCCCTGTCTCCCTCCCTCCCTGTCCCTTCCTCCCTCCCTGTCCCTTCCTCCCTCCCTGTCCCTTCCTCCCTGTCCCTTCCTCCCTGTCCCTTCCTCCCTGTCCCTTCCTCCCTGTCCCTTCCTCCCTGTCTCTCCCTCCCTTTCTCCCTCCCTCCCTGTCTCCCTCCCTGTCCCTCCCTCCCTCCCTCCCTGTCCCTCCCTCCCTCCCTCCCTGTCCCTCCCTCCCTTTCTCCCTCCCTCCCTTTCTCCCTCCCTCCCTTTCTCCCTCCCTCCCTTTCTCCCTCCCTCCCTGTCTCCCTCCCTCCCTGTCTCTCCCTCCCTGTCTCCCTTTCTCCCTCCCTGTCCCTTTCTCCCTCCCTGTCCCTTCCTCCCTCCCTGTCCCTTCCTCCCTCCCTGTCCCTTCCTCCCTCCCTGTCCCTTCCTCCCTGTCCCTTCCTCCCTGTCCCTTCCTCCCTGTCCCTTCCTCCCTGTCTCTCCCTCCCTTTCTCCCTCCCTCCCTGTCTCCCTCCCTGTCCCTCCCTCCCTCCCTTTCTCCCTCCCTCCCTGTCTCCCTCCCTCCCTGTCTCCCTCCCTCCCTCCCTCCCTGTCCCTCCCTCCCTCCCTGTCCCTCCCTCCCTGTCTCCCTCCCTCTCTGGCTCCCTCCCTCCCTGTCCCTCCCCCCCTGGCTCCCTCCCTCCCTGTCCCTCCCCCCCTGTCTCCCTCCCTCCCTCCCTCCCTCCCCCCCGTCTCTCTCCCTCCCTCCCTGTCTCCCACCCTGTCTCCCTCCATCCCTGTCTCCCTCCCTCCCTGGCTCCCTCCCTGTCTCTCTCCCTCCCTCCCTCCCCCCTGTCTCTCTCCCTCCCTCCCCCCTGTCTCTCTCCCTCTCTCCCTGTCTCCCACCCTGTCTCCCACCCTGTCTCCCACCCTGTCTCCCTCCATCCCTGTCTCCCTCCATCCCTGTCTCCCTCCATCCCTGTCTCCCTCCCTCCCTGTCTCCCTCCCTCCCTGTCTCTCTCCTCCCTCCCTCCCCCCTGTCTCTCTCATCTCCTTGTCTCCCGCCCTCCCTTTCTCCCTCCCTCTCTGGCTCCCTCCCTCCCCGTGTCCCTCCCTCCCTTTCTTTCTCTCTCCCTCCCTCCCTTTCTCCCTCCCTCTCTGGCTCTCTCCCTCCCTGTCTCTCCCTCCCTGTCTCTCTCCCTCCCTCCCTCCCTGTCTCTCTCCTTCCCTCCCTCCCTCCCTCCGTGCCTCCCTGTCTCTCTCCGTGTCCCCCTCCCTCCCTCCCTCCTTCCCCCCCACCCTCCCCCTCCTTCCCCCCCACCCTCCCCCCTCCTTCTCCCCCTCCCTTCTCCCTCCCTACCCCCTCCCTTCTCCCTCCCTACCCCCTCCCTTCTCCCTCCCTACCCCCTCCCTACCCCCTCCCTACCCCCTCCCTACCCCCTCCCTTCTCCCTCCCTACCCCCTCCCTTCTCCCTCCCTTCCCCCCTCCCTACTCCCTCCCTTCCCCCCTCCCTACCCCCTCCCTCCCTTCTCCCTCCTTTCTCCCTCCTTTCTCCCTCCTTTCTCCCTCCTTTCTCCCTCTCTTCCTCCCTCTCTTCCTCCCTCTCTTCCTCCCTCTCTTCCTCCCTCTCTTCCTCCCTCTCTTCCTCCCTCTCTTCCTCCCTCTCTTCCTCCCTCTCTTCCTCCCTCTCTTCCTCCCTCTCTTCCCCCCTCTCTTCCCCCCTCTCTTCCCCCCTCTCTTCCCCCCTCTCTTCCCCCCTCTCTTCCCCCCTCTCTTCCCCCCTCTCTTCCCCCCTCTCTTCCCCCCTCTCTTCCCCCCTCTCTTCCCCCCTCTCTTCCCCCCTCTCTTCCCCCCTCTCTTCCCCCCTCTCTTCCCCCCTCTCTTCCCCCCTCTCTTCCCCCCTCTCTTCCCCCCTCTCTTCCCCCCTCTCTTCCCCCCTCTCTTCCTCCCTCTCTTCCTCCCTCTCTTCCCCCCTCTCTTCCCCCCTCTCTTCCCCCCTCTCTTCCCCCCTCTCTTCCTCCCTCTCTTCCTCCCTCTCTTCCTCCCTCTTTCCCTCCTCTCTCTCTTTCCCTCCTCTCTCTCTTTCCCTCCTCTCTCTCTTTCCCTCCTCTCTCTCTTTCCCTCCTCTCTCTCTTTCCCTCCTCTCTCTCTTTCCCTCCTCTCTCTCTTTCCCTCCTCTCTCTATTTCCCTCCTCTCTCTCTTTCCCTCCTCTCTCTCTTTCCCTCCTCTCTCTCTTTCCCTCCTCTCTCTCTTTCCCTCCTCTCTCTCTTTCCCTCCTCTCTCTATTTCCCTCCTCTCTCTATTTCTCTCCTTTCTCTCTTTCTCTCCTTTCTCCCTCTCTCTCTCTCTCTCTCTCTCTCTCTCTCTCTTTCTCTCTCTCTCGCCAGCAGTTGTGGTCCATGTTGGTAACAACACAGGTCGAAATAGGGATGTGGTCCTGCAGGCAGAGTTTAGGGAGCTAGGAAAGAAACTGGCAAGCAGGACCTCAAAATTAGTAATCTCCGATTACTTCCGGTGCCACGGGCAAGCAAGTGTGGAAATAGAAGGATAAGACAGATGAATGCGTGGCTGGAAAGATGGTGCAGGAGGGAGGGCTTTAGATTCCTGGGACATTGGGACCGGCTCTGGGGGAGATGGGATTTGTACAGGCCGGACGGGTTGCGCCTGAACAGAGCCGGGACTGAGTTCCTTGTGGGTGATATGCTAGTGCTATTGGGGAGGGTTTAAACTAACTTGGGAGAGGTGTGAGAAGCAAGAGTAATATTAGAGAGGAAAACCAATGTACACAAAATATTGAGAGACATAGATAGCACTAGAGTGGGAACTAGTAAGGCAAGAGGTAGGGAGAGGGAATGTAATAAAGTCCAAATTCGGTGAACTGCACATGTATGTGAATACGCGGAGTGTGGTAAATAAAGTTGGTGAGCTGGAGGCACAGGGAGCCACATGGAAATATGATGATGTGGTGATAATGGAGATTTGGCTCAGAAAAGAGCAGGATTGGGCACTGAATATTCCTGAATACAAGGTGTTCAGGAAAGATAGGGAGGGAAGGAAGGAAAGGAGGAGGACTAGCAATATTGAGTAAGGAGATCATTAAGGGAAGGTCATGTCTTACTAACTTAATTCAGTTTTTTGAGGAAGTAACCAGAAGGATTGATGAGGGTAGTGCAGTGGATGTGGTCTACGTGGATTTTAGTAAGGCATTCGACAAGGTCCCGCATGGCAGACTGGTCAGTAAAATGGAAGCCCATTGGATATAGGGGAATAGAGAGATACAGCACTGAAACAGGCCCTTCGGCCCACCGAGTCTTTGCCGACCAACAACCACCCATTTATACTAATCCTACATTAATCCCATATTCCCTATCACGCCCCCACCTTCCCTCAATTCTCCTACCACCGACCTACACTAGGGGCAATTTACCATGGCCAATTTGCCTATCAACCTGCAAGTCTTTGGCTGTGGGAGGAAACCGGAGCACCCGGAGAAAACCCACACGGTCACAGGGAGAACTTGCAAACTCCGCACAGGCAGTACCCAGAACTGAACCCGGGTCGATGGAGCTGTGAGGCTGCAGTGCTAACCACTGCACCGCCTTAATGTGGCAGGTTGGATCCAGAATTGGCTCAGGGCCAGGAAACAAAGGCTAGTAGTCGACAGATGTTTTTGCGAATGGAAAGCTGTTTCCAGTGGTGTTCCACAGGGCTCAGTGTTGGATCCCTTGCTGTTTGTGGTATATAATTAATGATTTGGACTTAAATGTGGGAGGCATGATTGGGAAATTTGCTGATGACACAAAAATTGGCCGTGTAGTTGATAGTGAAGAGGATAGCTGTAGACTCCAGAATGATATCAATGGTTTGGTTGAGTGGGTGGAAAAGTGACAAATGGAATTCAATCCAGAGAAGTGTGAGGTAATACATTTAGGGAGGGCAAATAAAGTGAGGGAATACACAATAAACGGGAGGATATTGAGAGAGGTGGAAGAAGTGAGAGACGTTGGAGTGCATGTCCACAGGTCCCTGAAGGTGGCAGGACAGGTAGATAGAGTGGTGAAGAAGGCATATGGAATGCTTTCCTTTATTGGCCAAGGTATAGAATTCAAAAGCAGGGATGTAATGCTGAAACTGTATAAAACGCTGGTTCGGCCACAGCTGGAGTATTGCGTACAGTTCTGGTCACCACATTACAGGAAGGACATAATTGCTCTGGAGAGAGTACAGAGGAGATTTACAAGAATGTTGCCAGGGCTTGAAAGTTGCAGCGATGAGGAAAGATTGGATAGGCTAGGGTTGTTTTCCTTAGAACAGAGGAGGCTGAGGGGTGACTTAATTGATTAGATTAGATTAGATTAGATATACAGCACTGAAACAGGCCCTTCGGCCCACCGAGTCAGTGCCGAACATAAACCACCCATTTATACTAATCCTACACTAATCCCATATTCCTACCAAACATCCCCACCTGTCCCTATATTTTCCTACCACCTACCTATACTAGTGACAATTTATAATGGCCAATTTACCTACCAACCTGCAAGTCTTTTGGCTTGTGGGAGGAAACCGGAGCACCCGGAGAAAACCCACACAGACACTAAAGGGGGAGGGTGAACAGCCAGTTGTCATTGTGCACATAGGCACTAATGATGCAGGTAAAAAACGGGATGAGGTCCTACAAGCAGAGTTTAGGGAGTTAGGAGCCAAGTTAAAAAGTAGGACCTCAGAGGTAGTAATCTCAGGATTACTACCAGTGCCACGTGATAGTCAGAGTAAAAATGAAAGAATAGTCAGGATGAATGCGTGGCTTGAGAGATGGTGCAGGAAGGAGGGGTTCAGATTTTTGGGACATTGGGACCGGTTCTGGGGGAGGTGGGACTATTACAAATTGGACGGTCTACACCTGGGCCGGACTGGAACCAATGTCCTTGGAGGTGCTTTTGCTAACGCTGTTGGGGAGGGTTTAAACTAATGTGGCAGGGGGATGGGAACCAAATGAGGTCAGTTGACAGTAAGGAGGTAGTAACAAAAGCCTGTAAGGAACTAGATAATGAAGTCAGTGTGACTAAGGGGAAGAGCAGGCAGGGAGCAGATGATGAATATAAAGGGACTGGTGGTCTGAGGTGCATTTGTTTTAATGTAAGAAGTGTAGTAGGTAAGGCAGATGAACTTAGGGCTTGGATTAGTACCTGGGAGTATGATGTTATTGCTATTACTGAGACTTGGTTGAGGGAAGGGCATGATTGGCAACTAAATATCCCAGGATATCGATGCTTCAGGCGGGATAGAGAGGGAGGTAAAAGGGGTGGAGGAGTTGCATTACTGGTCAAAGAGGATATCACAGCTGTGCTGAAGGAGGGCACTATGGAGGACTCGAGCAGTGAGGCAATATGGACAGAACTCAGAAATAGGAAGGGTGCGGTAACAATGTTGGGGCTGTACTACAGGCCTCCCAACAGCGAGCGTGAGATAGAGGTACAAATATGTAAACAGATTATGGAAAGACGTAGGAGCAACAGGGTGGTGGTGATAGGAGATTTTAATTTTCCCAACATTGACTGGGATTCGCTTAGTGTTAGAGGTCCAGATGGAGCAGAATTTGTAAGGAGCATCCAGGAAGGTTTTCTAGAGCAGTATGTAAATAGTCCAACTCGGGAAGGGGCCATACTGGACCTGGTGTTGGGGAATGAGCCCGGCCAGGTTGTTGAAGTTTCAGTCGGGGACTACTTTGGGAATAGTGATCACAATTCCGTAAGCTTTAAAATACTCATGGACAAAGACGAGAGTGGTCCTAAAGGAAGAGTGCTAAATTGGGGGAAGGCCAACTATACCAAAATTCGGCAGGAGCTGGGAAATGTAGATTGGGAGCAGCTGTTTGAAGGTAAATCCACATGTGATATGTGGGAGGCTTTTAAAGAGAGGTTGATTAGCGTTCAGGAGAGACATGTTCCTGTGAAAATGAGGGATAGAAATGGCAAGATTAGGGAACCATGGATGACAGGTGAAATTGTGAGACTAGCTAAGAGGAAAAAGGAAGCATACATAAGGTGTAGGCGGCTGATGAAAGACGAAGCTTTGAAAGAATATCGGGAATGTAGGACCAATCTGAAACGAGGAATTAAGAGGGCTAAAAGGGGTCATGAAATATCTTTAGCAAACAGGGTTAAGGAAAATCCCAAAGCCTTTTATTCATATATAAGGAGAAAGAGGGTAACTAGAGAAAGGATTGGCCCACTAAAGGACAAAGGAGGAATGTTATGCTTGGACTCAGAGAAAATGGGTGAGATTCTAAACGAGTACTTTGCATCGGTATTCACCGAGGAGAGGGACATGACGGATGTTGAGGTTAGGAACAGATGTTTGATTACTCTAGGTCAAGTCGGCATAAGGAGGGAGGAAGTGTTGGGTATTCTAAAGGGCATTAAGGTGGACAATTCCCCAGGTCCGGATGGGATCTATCCCAGGTTACTGAGGGAAGCGAGAGAGGAAATAGCTGGGGCCTTAACAGATATCTTTGCAGCATCCTTAAACACGGGTGAGGTCCCGGAGGACTGGAGAATTGCTAATGTTGTCCCCTTGTTTAAGAAGGGTAGCAGGGATAATCCAGGTAATTATAGACCGGTGAGCCTGACGTCAGTGGTAGGGAAGCTGCTGGAGAAGATACTGAGGGATAGGATCTATTCCCATTTGGAAGAAAATGGGCTCATCAGTGATAGGCAACATGGTTTTGTGCAGGGAAGGTCATGTCTTACCAACTTAATAGAATTCTTTGAGGAAGTGACAAAGTTGAATGATGAGGGAAGGCCTGTAGATGTCATATACATGGACTTCAGTAAGGCGTTTGATAAGGTTCCCCATGGCAGGCTGATGGAGAAAGTGAAGGCGCTTGGGGTCCAAGGTGTACTAGCTAGATGGATAAAGAACTGGCTGGGCAACAGGAGACAGAGAGTAGCAGTCGAGGGGAGTTTCTCAAAATGGAGACGTGTGACCAGTGGTGTTCCACAGGGATCCGTGCTGGGACCACTGTTGTTTGTGATATACATTAACGATTTGGAGGAAAGTATAGGTGGTCTGATTAGCAAGTTTGCAGACGACACTAAGATTGGTGGAGTAGCAGATAGTGAAGGGGACTGTCAGAGAATACAGCAGAATATAGATAGATTAGAGAGTTGGGCAGAGAAATGGCAGATGGAGTTCAATCAGGGCAAATGCGAGGTGATGCATTTTGGAAGATCCAATTCAAGAGTGAACTATACAGTAAATGGAAAAGTCCTGGGGAAAATTGATGTCCAGAGAGATTTGGGTGTTCAGGTCCACTGTTCCCTGAAGGTAGCAACGCAGGTAAATAGAGTGGTCAAGAAGGCATACGGCATGCTTTCCTTCATCGGACGGGGCATTGAGTACAAGAGTTGGCAGGTCATGTTACAGTTGTATAGGACTTTGGTTCGGCCACATTTGGAATACTGCGTACAGTTCTGGTCGCCACATTATCAAAAGGATGTGGATGCTTTGGAGAGGGTGCAGAGGAGGTTCACCAGGATGTTGCCTGGTATGGAGGGCGCTAGCTATGAAGAGAGGTTGAGTAGATTAGGATTATTTTCATTAGAAAGACGGAGGTTGAGGGGGGACCTGATTGAGGTGTACAAAATCATGAGAGGTATAGACAGGGTGGACAGCAAGAGGCTTTTTCCCAAAGTGGGGGTTTCAATTACTAGAGGACACGAGTTCAAAGTGAAAGGGGAAATGTTTAGGGGGGATATGCGTGGAAAGTTCTTTACGCAGAGGGTGGTGGGCACCTGGAACGCGTTGCCAGCGGAGGTGGTAGATGCGGGCACGATGGAGTCTTTTAAGATGTATCTAGACAGATACATGAATGGGCAGGAAGAAAAGAGATACAGAACCTTAGAAAATAGGCGACATGTTTAGAGAGAGGATCTGGATCGGCGCAGGCTTGGAGGGCCGAAGGGCCTGTTCCTGTGCTGTAATTATCTTTGTTCTTTGTTTTGACACAGGGAGAACTTGCAAACTCCACACAGGCAGTACCCGGAATCGAATCCGGGTCCCTGGAGCTGTGAGGCTGCAGTGCTAACCACTGCGCCACTGTGTACAAAATTATGAGGGGCCTAGATAGAGTTGACAGGAAGGACCTGTTTCCCCTAGCAGAGAGGTCGATTACCAGGGGCACAGATTTAAGATGATTGGTAGAAGGATTAGAGGGGACATGAGGGAAAACTTTTCCACCCAGAGGGTGGTAGGTGTCTGGAATTCACTGCCCGGATCGGTGGTGGAGGCAGAAACCCTCAACTCTTTTAAAAGGTACCTGGACATGCACCTGAAGTGCTGTAACCTGAATGGATATGGACCAGGTGCTGGAAGGTGGGATTAGATTGGGTGGTTAGTTTTTTTTCCAGCTGGCACAGACATGATGGGCTGAACGGCCTCCTGTGCTGTAATTTTTCTGTGGTTCTATTACAGAGCTGGAGGGAGAGGTATCCCTAAGAGATCAAGGAAGGAATCTATTTGGCTAGAACTAAGGAACAATATTGGTGCAATCACATTGCTCAGTGTCGTCCATAGGCCACTAACTAGTGAAAAGGATGAAGAGGAACAAATTTGCAAGAATTATAGTGTGGTTATAATGGGGGGGGGGATCTTTAACTATTCAAATATAGACTGGAATAGTAATAATGTAAAAGACAGAGAGAGGCAAGAGTTCCTAGAGTGTGTTCAAGAAAATTTTCTACAACAGTATGTTTCTAGTCCAACAAGAGGGGAGGCACTGCTAGACCTGGTTCTTAGGAATGAGCTGGGCCAAGTGGATCAAATATCAGTAGGAGAACATTTAGAGGACCGTAATCATTGTATCATAAAGGTTAGATTGGTTTAGATGGAAAAGGACAAAGAACAGTCTAGAGTAAGAATAATTAACTAGAGGAAATTCGACTTCAGTGAGGTCAGAATAGATCTGGGCTGAATGAATTGGAATGAACCAGCCAATGGCTGTCACTTATTTTGTTTAGCTGAAACAGGCACAATGTGTGTACATGTTCTTTCTGTTTGCAAAGAACAGGACCCTGTGTATTAATATAGAAACATAGAAAAATAGGAGTGGGAGTAGGCCCTTCGGCCCTTCGAGCCTGCACCGCCATTCAATACGATCGTGGCTGATCATCCAAACTCAGTACCCTGTTCCCGCTTTCTCCCCGTATTCCTTGATCCCTTTAGCCCTGAGAACTATATCTAACTCTTTATTGAATATCAATTTAATTTATGTAGCTTCCACTCTGAGCCCAACTGACGATCTTAAATTGTCATTCCTCAGGGCACTGCCTTGACCAATCGGAGTCGAGCTGCCTGGTTTAAAATTCAAAACAAAGCTTGGCAGTTAACTATCAGTCGCCATAAACTGCTGAATTCTCCATGGCAACACCTGTACAATCAAAGTCCACTTGCCAACCAATCAGTACACTCTTCTTATACAGTATAAATTTGTTGTTTCCCTTACATTGGTATTCTTATGAGTTGTCCAGTTGAGTGCAAGATGAAAAGCTTTGACAAAATGTCTATTTTCAGCAATACTCAAGTTCTGTACTACCAAATGACTAAATCTAACTATTATGTTCACTATTATGGGCGGCACAGTGGCGCAGTGGTTAGCACCGCAGCCTCATAGCTCCAGCGACCCGGGTTCAGTTCTGGGTACTGCCTGTGTGGAGTTTGCAAGTTCTCCCTGTGACTGCGTGGGTTTCCGCCGGGTGCTCCGGTTTCCTCCCACATGCCAAAGGTTGATAGGTAAATTGGCCATTGTAAATTGCCCCTAGTGTAGGTGGTAGGAGAATTGAGGGAAGGTGGGGATGTGAGAGGGAAATGGGATTAATGTAGGGTTAGTATAAATGGGTGGTTGATGGTGCAGACCCGGTGGGCCGAAGAGCCTGTTTCAGTGCTGTAACTCTCTATGATTCTATCTCACTGTTACTTCATCTATTTGCCCAGCTTCATTATTGATGACTAAATCTAGAATTGTGCCCCCTCTCACTGGGCTTGTTATGTACTGGCTAAAAAAGGTCTCTTGGATGCAGTTCAAGAATTTTGTGCCCTCTGTGCCCTTCACATTGTTTGTATCCCAGTTGATATTAGGGTCGTTGAAATCCCCAACAACTATTGCCCTACAGTTTTTGCACTCAGAAATTTGCCTACATATTTGTTGTTCTCCCTCCCTCTCACTATTTGGGGGTCTATAGTACACTCCCAGTAGTGTGGCTGCTCCTTTATTTCTGAGCTCCACCCATATGGCCTCATTTGATGATTCATTTAGCATATCATCACTCCTCACAGCTGTTATTGATTCCTTAACAATAATGTTACACCCCTTTCTTTTTTTATCCCCCTCTCTATCCCGCCTGAAAACTCCAGATCCTGGGATGTTGAGCTGCCGTTCCTGCCCCTCTTTAAGCCAAGTTTCCATTCTAGCAATGATATCATGTTGCCATGTGTCTATCAGTGCCCTCAGCTCATTGGCTTTATTTGTTAGACTCCTTGCATTTAAATAAATATCCTTTGACACTGTCAAATTCCTGTGCTGCACACTATTTAACCTTTGCTTCTTCTGTCTTTCAGTCACTCGCTAATTTTCTGCCTGCTGTTTACTGCTCTGAAATTGTCCTATCTAAGACTGTGCTCAGGCTCCCATCCCCCTGCCAATCTAGTTTAAACCATCCCCAACGGCACTAGCAAACCTTCCTGCAAGGATATTTGTCCCGTCCTGTTCAGGTGCAGACCGTCTGGCTTGTACAGGTCCCACTCTCCCCAGATCCGGTCCCAATGCCCCAGAAATCTGAAGCCCTCCCTCCTGCACCATCTCTCCAGCCACGCATTCATCTTGTTTATTCTCCTATTTCTATCCTCACTCGCACATGGCCTTGGGAGTAATCTGGAGGTTACCATCTTTGAGGTCCTGCTTACTAATCTCTTTCCTAACTCCCTAAACTCAGCCTTCAGGGCCTCATCCCCTTTTCTACATTCCACCAATATTGACCACGACCTCTGGCTGTGCACCCTCGCCCTCCAGAATGCCCTGTAGCTGCTCGGTGAGATCCATGACCCTTGCACCAGGGAGGCAACATACCATCCTGGAATCACGTCTGCGACCACAGAAACGCCTATCTGTTCCCCTAACTATAGACTCCCCTACCACTATTGCTCTCTTGTCTGTTCTCCTCCCTCCCTGCACAGCTCAGCCACCCATGGCGCTCTGGTCCGGACTCTCGCTGCACTCTCCAGAGGAACCCTCTCTCCCATTGGTACTCAGAACTGAATACTAGTTAGAAAGTGGGATGCCCTCCGGGGACTCCTGCACTACCTGCCTTGTCCTCCTTATCCCTCTCTGCCTGTGCTCTCTTAGGCTGCGGGGTGACCACCTCCTGAAACGTGCTATCCACGTATCACTCTCCCTCGCGAATGCACTTCAGTGACATCAGCTGCTCCTCGAGTTCCAAGATTGGTCGCTTGTGTTTTTGCTTTTGGTGGCACTTTCTGCACATGTAGTTTTCCAAGATAAGAGTAGAGTCCTGGAGTCCCCACATGGCATAGGATCTGCATTCAACGGGTTTGAGCAGCCTTGTCATACCTCAAAGTGACTGAACTAAAATTGGAAGTTAAATAAACACAATAAAATGGTTATAAATAGAACAAACGAGTAACCACCTACCGACTACTGGTATTTTAGCTTCTACTTAGTAGATAGACTTAAAATTTAGAGAAAAATAAAAATCAACGGAAAAAGAAAGTAAGAAAATACACACCTGATACTCACTGACTAACTCCCTGAGCCTTGCTGCACTCTCTCCCCTCTCACACTTTTAAACGCTGTCGTTTCACCCAGCCAATCAGCTACCTGCTTCCCTGCAATGTCACACCTCAATTTTTTTTTTCGGAACACCGGCAGACTGGCAGCAGCAACAGCAACTGGGCCCACTACCCCCTCGCTGTTTCCCGGTAACCTCTCACTTGCGCTCTCTCTCCTGGGTGGGGTGGGGGGGTGAGTTGTAAGGGGGATGCAGAGAGACTTCAGGGTGATTTGGACAAGTTGAATGGGCTAATGCATGGCAGATTAGTATAATGTGGATAAATGTGAGGTTATCCACTTTGGTAGCAAAAACAGGAAGGCAGATTATTATCTGAACAGCTATAAACAGAGAGAGGGGAATATGCAGTGAGACCTGGGTGTTCTCTTACACCAGTCGCTGAAGGTAAGCATGCAGATGCAACAGGCAGATGCAACAGGCAGTAAAAAGGACAAATGGTATGTTGGCCTTCATAGTGAGAGGATTTGAGTACAGGAGCAGGGATGTCTTGCTGCAATTATACAGGGCCTTGGTGAGACCACACCTGGAATATTGTGTGCAGTTTTGGTCTCCTTATCTGAGGAAGGATGTTCTTACTATAGAGAGAGTGCAGCGAAGGTTTACCAGACTGATTCCTGGGATGGTGGGACTGACGGATGAGGCGAGATTGAGTCAGTTAGGATTATATTCGCTGGAGTTCAGAAGAGTGAGGGGGGATTTCATAGACACCTAGACTTGACAGGGTAGATGCAGGAAGGATGTTCCCGATGGTGGGGGAGTCTAGAGCCAGGGGTCATAGTCTAAGGATACGGGGTAAACGTTTCAGGACTGAGATGAGGAGAAATTTCTTCACCCAGAGAGTGGTGAGCCTGTGGAATTCACCACCACAGAAAGCAGTTGAGGCCAAAACATTGTATGTTTTCAAGAAGGAGTTAGATATAGTTCTTGCGGCGAAAGGGATCAAAGGATATGGGGAGAAAGAAGGGACGGGTTACTGAGTTGGATGATCAGCCATGATCGTAATGAATGGCGAAACAGGCTCGAAGGGCCGAATGGCCTACTCCTCCTATTTTCTATGTTTATGCCCCACTCCCCCCTTGCTGTCTCCCAGTGAACTCTCGCTCTCTCTCTCGTTCTCTCTCTCGCTCTCTCTATCCCATAGAATTCCATCCCTCTAGTCGCCTAACCGTCCCATCGAAGACCATCCTTCCTGTCCCCTAACTGTCTCTCCAGTCCCCTAACCCTCCCATCAAAGACCATCCCTCCAGTCTCCTAACCCTCCCATTGAAACCCATTCCTCCAGTTCCATCACCCTATCGTCCCTGCGGTCCCCTCACCCTCCTCCTTGCATCCAGCGGTAGTTTGAGTGCTTTTAATACGAGTGTCTCTGGAAGATTATTCCAAACATTTGTCAGAGTGCAGACAATCTTTTCCCCTGTATATCTCAATTTATTCTTTGCTATATCATCGAGTCGTGTTGCTGGTGTTGGAGGGGGGTTTCTTCACATCCCATCTTTCAAAGGAATTGCTTCTCCAGTATCACATGTCCTGGAGCAAAATATCCTGACTGGTTTAAAAAACCACTTTGTTCAGTTACTCATCCACTATCTGACTGGCTGTTTCATTCAATGTGTGGCTAACACAAGGTGCTGTCATCTCTGATCAAAGATTTGTAATGTTGGATATACAGCTGGCCTCGTTAATGGCCAATGCAGGAAAGCTTTTCGGCCAAGGAGTTATGCAGTGCTATAGGACATGGTGTTAATGAGAGATTCAGCACAGAAACAGGCCATTCAACCCATCAGCTTTATGCCAGTGTTTATGCTGCACACAAGTCTCCTCTCTCCCTTCCTTGTCGAACACTATAGAAGAATAGAAAATAGGAGCAGGAGTAGGCCATTCGGCCCTTCGAGCCTGCTCTGCCATTCATTATGATCATGGCTGATCATCCAACTCAGTAATCTGTCACGCCTTCCCCCCATATCCTTTGATCCCTTTTGCCCCAAGAGCTGTATCTAACTCCTTCTTGAAAACAGACAATGTTTTGGCCTCAACTGCTTTCTGTGGTAGTGAATTCCACAGGCTCACCACTCTCTGGGTGAAGAAATTTCTCCTCATTTCAGTCCTGAAAGGTTTACCCCGTATCCTTAGACAATGACCCCTGGTTCTGGACTCCCCCACCATCGGGAACATCCTTCCTGCATCTACCCTGTCAAGTCCTGTTAGAATTTTCTAGGTTTCTATGAGATCCCCCCTCACTCTTCTGAACTCCAGTGAATATAATCCTAACCGACTCAGTCTCTCCTCATACGTCAGTCCCACCATCCCAGGAATCAGTCTGGTAAACCTTCGCTGCACTCCCTCTATAGCAAGAACATCCTTCCTCGGATAAGGAGACCAAAACTGCACACAATATTCCAGTTGTGGCCTCACCAAGGCCCTGTATAATTGCAGCAAGACATCCCTGCTCCTGTACTCGAATCCTCTCGCTATGAAGGCCAACATACCATTTGCCGTTTTTACCGCCTGTTGCACCTGCGTGCTTACCTTCAGCGACTGGTGTATGAGAACACCCAGGTCTCGCTGCATATTCCCCCCTCTCAGTTTATTGCTGTTCAGATAATAATCTGCCTTCCTGTTTTTGCTACCAAAGTGGATAACCTCACATTTATCCACATTATACTGCATCTGCCATGCATTAGCCCACTCACTCAACTTGTCCAAATCACCCTGAAGCCTCTTTGCATCCTCCTCACAACTCACCTCCCACCCAATTTTGTGTCATCTGCAAATTTGGGGATATTACATTTAGTTCCCTCATCTAAATCATTAATATATATTGTGAATAGCTGGGGTCCTAGCACCGATCCCTGCGGTACCCCACAAGTCACTGCCTGCCATTCGGAAAAAGACCCATTTATCCCTACTCTTTGTTTCCTGTCTGCCAACCAATTTTTTATCCATCGCAATACACTACCCCCAATCCCATGCGCGTTAATTTTACATGCTAATCTCTTATGTGGGACTTTGTCAAAAGCCCAAATAAACCACATCCACTGGCTCACCCTCATCAAATCTACTAGTTATATCCTCAAAGAATTCTAGTAGACTTGTCAAGCATGATTTCCCTTTCATAAATCCATGCTGACTCTACCCGATTCTACCACTGTTCTCCAAGTGCTCTGCTATAAAATCTTTGATAATGGACTCTAGAATTTTCCCCACGACCGACGTCAGGCTGACTGGTCTATAATTCCCTGTTTTCTCTCTACATCCCTTTTTAAATAGTGGGGTTACATTAACTACCCTCCAATCTGTAGGAACTGTTCCAGAGTCTATAGAATCTTGGAAGATGACCACCAATGCATCCACTATTTCTAGGACCCCTTCCTTAAGTACTCTGGGATGCAGACTATCAGGCCCTGGGGATTTATCGGCCTTCAATCCCATCAATTTCCCCAACACCATTTCTCTGCTAAGACTGATTTCCTTCAGTTCCTCTCTCGCTAAACCCTTTGTCCCCAACATTTCTTCTATGATATTTGTGTCCTCCTTTGTGAAGACAGAACCAAAGTATGCATTTAGTTGGTCAGCCATTTCTTTATTCCCCATAATAAATTCCCCTGTTTCTGACTGTAAGGGACCTACATTTGTCTTCACCAATCTTTTTCTCTTCACATACCTATAGAAACTTTTACAGTCAGTTTTTATGTTCCCCGCAAGCTTACTCTCGTACTCTATTTTCCCCTTCTTAATCAATCCCTTGGTCCTCCGTTGCTGAATTCTGATCTGCGTAATCAGCTATTGCAAAGTGTGGGAAAGGAATTCTGATGGCTAAAAGCAATAATTGAAGCTTGTACAGTATTGCTCACCATACTAGTGTCACATTCCCAGTACACCGTGTACAGTATTGCTCACCGTACTAGTTTCACACTCCTGGTGCACGTTGTACAGTATTGCTCACCGTACTAGTGTCACATTCCCAGTACACCGTGTACAGTATTGCTCACCGTACTAGTGTCACACTCCTGGTGCACGTTGTACAGTATTGCTCACCGTACTAGTGTCACATTCCCGGTACACCGTGTACAGTATTGCTCACCGTACTAGTGTCACATTCCCAGTACACCGTGTACAGTATTGTTCACCGTACTAGTGTCACACTCCTGGTGCACGTTGTACAGTATTGCTCACCGTACTAGTGTCACATTCCCGGTACACCGTGTACAGTATTGCTCACCGTACTGGTGTCACATTCCCTGTACACAGTGTACAGCATTGCTCACCGTACTAGTGTCACATTCCCAGTACACCGTGTACAGTATTGCTCACCGTACTGGTGTCACATTCCCTGTACACTGTGTACAGCATTGCTCACCGTACCAGAGTCACATTCCCGGTACACCGTGTACAACATTGCTCACCGTACCAGTGTCACATTCCCTGTACACTGTGTACAGCATTGCTCACCGTACCAGAGTCACATTCCCGGTACACAGTGTACAGTATTGTTCACCGTACTAATGTCACATTCCCGGTACACCGTGTACAGTATGGTTCACCGTACTAGTGTCACATTCCCGGTGCACCGTGTACAGTATTGCTCACCGTACTAGTGTCACACTCCTGGTGCACGTTGTACAGTATTGCTCACCGTACTAGTGTCACATTCCCGGTACACCGTGTACAGTATTGCTCACCGTACTAGTGTCACATTCCCAGTACACCGTGTACAGTATTGCTCACCGTACTAGTGTCACATTCCCGGTACACCGTGTACAGCATTGCTCACCGTACTAGTGTCACATTCCCGGTACACCGTGTACAGTATTGCTCACCGTACTAGTGTCACATTCTCGGTACACCGTGGACAGCATTGCTCACCGTACTAGTGTCACATTCCCGGTACACCGTGTACAGTATTGCTCACCGTACTAGTGTCACATTCCCAGTACACCGTGTACAGCATTGCTCACCGTACTAGAGTCACATTCCCGGTACACAGTGTACAGCATTGCTCACCGTACTAGAGTCACATTCCCAGTACACCGTGTACAGCATTGCTCACCGTACTAGAGTCACATTCCCGGTACACAGTGTACAGCATTGCTCACCGTACTAGTGTCACATTCCCGGTACACCGTGTACAGCATTGCTCACCGTACTAGTGTCACATTCCCGGTACACCGTGTACAGTATTGCTCACCGTACTAGTGTCACATTCCCAGTACACCGTGTACAGCATTGCTCACCGTACTAGTGTCACATTCCCGGTACACCGTGTACAGTATTGCTCACTGTACTAGTGTCACATTCCCAGTACACCGTGTACAGCATTGCTCACCGTACTAGAGTCACATTCCCGGTACACCGTGTACAGTATTGCTCACTGTTCTAGTGTCACATTCCCAGTACACCGTGTACAGCATTGCTCACCGTACTAGTGTCACATTCCCGGTACACCGTGTACAGTATTGCTCACTGTACTAGTGTCACATTCCCAGTACACCGTGTACAGCATTGCTCACCGTACTAGTGTCACATTCCCGGTACACCGTGTACAGTATTGCTCACTGTACTAGTGTCACATTCCCAGTACACCGTGTACAGCATTGCTCACCGTACTAGTGTCACATTCTCGGTACACCGTGTACAGCATTGCTCACCGTACTAGTGTCACATTCCCGGTACACCGTGTACAGTATTGCTCACTGTACTAGTGTCACATTCCCAGTACACCGTGTACAGCATTGCTCACCGTACTAGTGTCACATTCCCGGTACACCGTGTACAGTATTGCTCACTGTACTAGTGTCACATTCCCAGTACACCGTGTACAGCATTGCTCACCGTACTAGTGTCACATTCCCAGTACACAGTGTACAGTATTGCTCACTGTACTAGTGTCACATTCCCGGTACACCGTGTACAGCATTGCTCACCGTACTAGAGTCACATTCCCGGTACACCGTGTACAGCATTGCTCACCGTACTAGAGTCACATTCCCAGTACACAGTGTACAGCATTGCTCACCGTACTAGTGTCACATTCCCGGTACACAGTGTACAGCATTGCTCACCGTACTAGAGTCACATTCCCAGTACACTGTGTACAGCATTGCTCACCGTACTAGAGTCACATTCCCGGTACACAGTGTACAGCATTGCTCACCGTACTGGTGTCACATTCCCAGTACACCGTGTACAGCATTGCTCACCGTACTAGTGTCACATTCCCAGTACACTGTGTACAGTATTGCTCACCGTACTAGAGTCACATTCCCAGTACACAGTGTACAGCATTGCTCACCATACTAGTGTCACATTCCCGGTACACAGTGTACAGCATTGCTCACCGTACTAGTGTCACATTCCCGGTACACAGTGTACAGCATTGCTCACCGTACTAGTGTCACATTCCCGGTACACCGTGTACAGTATTGCTCACCGTACTGGAGTCACATTCCCAGTACACTGTGTACAGTATTGCTCACCGTACTAGAGTCACATTCCCAGTACACAGTGTACAGCATTGCTCACCGTACTAGTGTCACATTCCCGGTACACAGTGTACAGCATTGCTCACCGTACTAGTGTCACATTCCCGGTACACTGTGTACAGCATTGCTCACTGTGAATTTGGCTTTTGAGTGGGTTGCAGGTTTCGATACGAATTGGATATTTACTATGATGTACCTGACCTGATCTGTTTGCAGGAATCAATCTATATCTTGAAATATTTTGCTGGAGAAAAGGTAGTTCTGGAGGGACTGGGATGTTCAGGTTTGTGAGAGATGCAAATGAGCTGAACCTCAATAATCTTCATCCAGTAATCTGGCTGATTGGGAGGTGGAAATTGAAGCAGAGTTTGGAAATTGGAACAGAGTTTGTTCTGGTCCACTTCACACTGGGTGTGCTGAAACACTGTACAAAGTGGCAGTGGAGGCAGATAATGTTTTCAATGTGAATGTTTGGCAGTTGAGGATTGGGAAGTGTCGTGTCTGATCCGTCTGCCAGCTCAGTATATTCTCTCAATTCCATGTTACCATCTCGAATTGCCGTTTGCTTTTTGTAATAAATTGTCTGTCAATTGCCTCCTTATTACCTCCTGTATCATCCTCGCATCATGATCCTGTTCAGAGGGTGTCTCTCACTTCCAGGCATTCCCCTCTGAGCAGGCTTGTGCACTCCTGGGATCCTCCAGGAACCTTGGACTGCCAGGCTGTGACGGAATGATGTATTTCTCCTGAACCTGAATATATTGCTTTGCAGATATATCCGCATTGTTGGAACACACAACACTGTCAACAAGGTCTTCCACTTAGTCTCATTCGAGTGCATGTTTACCAACAAACCCTTCTCATTGGATGCTGGGCTGCTGGGTAAGACATAATTTTGTTCCTTTCTGCTGTCATATATGAGTTTTGTCTGTTCTAGTGTCTGAGGCTCTACCACTTCGTTTGCATCCTTGTCCTATTTGACCCTGAGATGAGCTTCGATTGAATATTCACTCTATTACTAAGACCACCTCTATCACATCACCTGAGTTCATCCCTGCCTCAGCTCATCTGCTGCTGAAACCCTCATCTTACGCCTTCTGTTACCTTCAGACTTGACTATTCCAATCATTCTCCTGGCCAGCCTCCTATCTTCCCCTGAACTCATTGAAAACTCTGCTCCCCAAAGCTTAAATTGCAACAATTCCTGTTCGACGATCATCCCTGTACTCACTGACCGACATTGGTTCCCAATCTCACTTATCACATTCTTATCTTGCTGTTTAAATCCCTTCATGGGTTCACCTATTTCTGTAAAATCCTCCAACCCACAAACAAGAGCAAGACAATAACGTTTGTTATAGAGAGAGTTCAGTGAGAAGTTCTTTGTTGCTTTTGTTTTCAGACCTGAGAGGTTAAATATACCAGGAAAGACTGAAACGCCTGGGGCTTTTTTCTCAAAGAGAGAAGGCGTGACCTGATCAAGGATTATAAAATTATGATGGAGGTTGACATGGGTAGACATAGAGAAGATCATCCCTCTTGTGGGGAGGCCGAAACTAGGGGTCATAAATATAAGATAGTCACTAAAAATTCCGGTAAGGAATTCAGGAGGCATGCCTGATTGAAATTACAGTTTCATTTTAACCTCTATATCTTGTCGTTCAGGGAGCTCTATCTTTGGATGCTTTACCTTTTCCCCCCCATGGGAACGTGTCTACTCTGTACCTGAACCATTTCCTCTTTGATGGCCTTTCATTGTTCAATGACTGTTCTACTGACCAATTTTTGATTCCACTCCACCTGAGCCAGATTACCTTTCAACTCTGTGAAATTAGCCCTTCCCCAGTGAAGTAGTTTTAGGCTTGATTGTCCCTTCTTCTTTTCATAACTGTTTCAAATCTGATGATATTAGGATCACTCTTCCCCAAATGCTCCTAGAGGCCAGGTCATTCACTTTATTCGCATGCTCAAACTCATGATCCTGAGACCTTGGAGCTCACCTTTTTACGACACAGAACAAAGAACAAAGAAAATTACAGCACAGGAACAGGCCCTTCGGCCCTCCAAGCCTGCGCCGATCCAGATCCTCTATCTAAACCTGTCGCCTATTTTCTAAGGGTCTGTATCTCTTTGCTTCCTGCCCATTCAAGTATCTGTCTAGATACATCTTAAAAGACGCTATCGTGCCCGCGTCTACCACCTCCGCTGGCAACGCGTTCCAGGCACCCACCACCCTCTGCGTAAAGAACTTTCCACACATATCCCCCCTAAACTTTTCCCCTCTCACTTTGAACTCGTGACCCCTAGTAATTGAAACCCCCACTCTGGGAAAAAGCTTCTTGCTATCCACCCTGTCTATACCTCTCATGATTTTGTACACCTCAATCAGGTCCCCCCTCAACCTCCGTCTTTCTAATGAAAATAATCCTAATCTACTCAACCTCTCTTCATAGCTAGCGCCCTCCATACCAGGCAACATCCTGGTGAACCTCCTCTGCACCCTCTCCAAAGCATCCACATCCTTTTGGTAATGTGGCGACCAGAACTGCACGCAGTATTCCAAATGTGGCCGAACCAAAGTCCTATACAACTGTAACATGACCTGCCAACTCTTGTACTCAATATCCCGTCCGATGAAGGAAAGCATGCCGTATGCCTTCTTGACCACTCTATTGACCTGCGTTGCCACCTTCAGGGAACAATGGACCTGAACACCCAAATCTCTCTGTACATCAATTTTCCCCAGGACTTTTCCATTTACTGTATAGTTCACTCTTGAATTGGATCTTCCAAAATGCATCACCTCGCATTTGCCCGGATTGAACTCCATCTGCCATTTCTCTGCCCAAATCTCCAATCTATCTATATTCTGCTGTATTCTCTGACAGTCCCCTTCACTATCTGCTACTCCACCAATCTTAGTGTCGTCTGCAAACTTGCTAATCAGACCACCTATACTTTCCTCCAAATCATTTATGTATATCACAAACATAAGGAGGCCATTCGGCCCATCGAGTCCATGCCAACTCTCCACAGAGCTGTTCAGTCAATCCCAGTCTCCCGCTCGATCCCCTTTGCCCTGCAAGTTTATTTCCTTCAAGTGACCACCCAATTTCCCCATGAAGTCATTGATCGTCTCCGTTTCCACCACCCTTGTGGGCAGCAAGTTCCAGGTCATTACCACCTGCTGCGTAAAAAAGCTTTTTCCCATATTCCCCCTGACATTTTTGCCCAAAACCTTCAATCTATGTCCCCTAGTCCTTGTACTTCAGTTAATGGGAACAGTTTTTCAATGTCTAACTTATCTAAGCCTGTCATAATCTTGTACATCTCTATCAAATCTCCTTTGTTCTAAGGAGAACAAACCCCAGCTTTTCTAACCTAACCTTGTAACTAAAATCCTCCATCCCTGGAACCATTCTGGTAAATCTCCTCTGCACCCTTGCAAGGACCCTCACATCCTTCCTGAATTGTGGTGAACTGAACTGAACACAGTACTCTAGTTGGGGTCTAACCAGAGCTTTATAAAGGTTCAGCATAACATCCCTGCTTTTGTACTCAATGCCTGTATTTATGAAGCCCAAGATCCCATATGCTTCACTAACCACTCTCTCAATATGTCCTGCCACCTTCAAAGATCGATGCACATGCACCCCCAGGTCCCTCTGTTCCTGCACACTCTTTACAACTGTGACATTAAGTCTATATTGCCTCTCCTTATTCCTTCTCCCAAAATGCCTCACACTATTCAGTATTAAATTCCATCTGCCACCTATCCGCCCATTCTGCTAGTCTATCTGTGTCCTGCTGCAGGTGGTTCATATCATCTCACTGTTTGTTACACCTCCAAGTTTGGTGTCATTGGCAAATTTTGAGATTCTACTCTGTATTCCAAGATCCAAATCATTTATATATAGCAAAGAAAAAGCAGTGGTCCTTGGGGAAACCCACTGTCTACCATCCTCCAGTCTGCAAAACAGCCATTTACTAGGGCACATTGGTTTCTGTCATTCAGCCAATTTTTTTATCCAATTGGACACTGTCCCACCTATTCCATGAGCCTCCATTTCGTTAACCAGCCTTTTATGTGATACCTTATCAAACACTTCTTAAACTCCATATAAACAACATCCACCACATTCCCTTCATCAACCTTCTCTGTTACTTCATCAAAACATTCAGTTCAATTAGTCAAGCATGATTTGCCTTTTACAGATCTATGCTGACTATTCTTAATTATCTCGAACCTCTCTAAGTGTCCTTTGATACTTTCCCTGATGGTTATTTCTAAAATCTTACCCACCACTGATAAACTAACTGGCCCGTAGTTGCTAGGCCTGTCCTTACACCCTTTCTTGAATAAGGGTGTATATTTGCCACTCTCCAATCCTCTGGCACCTCCCCTGTATCCAGGAAAGATTGGAAGATTATGACAAGCCCTTCCATTATCTCCAACTGGTTAAGAAGGTAAGAGCCCGTGGGACCCAGGGCAATTTGGCAAATTGGATCCAAAATTGGTTTAGTGGCAGGAGGCAGAGGGTAATGGTCGAGGGTTTTTTCTTTTGTTTTTGCGAGTGGAAGCCTGTGACCAGTGGTGTACCACAGGGATCTCTGCTGGAAGCCTTGCTGTTTGTAGTGTACATTAATGGTTTAGACGTGAATATAGGAGAGTTCGCAGATGACACGAAAATTGGTGGTGTTGTAAATTGTGAGGAGGAAATCCTTAGATTACAGAACGATATAGATGGGCTGGAAAGATGGGCGGAGCAGTGGCAAATGGAATTTAATCCTGAGAAGGATGAGGTGATGCATTTTGGGAGGACTAACAAGGTAAGGGAATATACAATGGATGGTAGGACCCTAGGAAGTACAGAGGGTCAGAGGGACCTTGGTGTACTTGTCCATAGATCACTGAAGGCAGCAGCACAGGTAGATAAGGTGGTTAGGAAGGCATATGGGATACTTGCCTTTATTAGCCGAGGCATAGAATATAAGAGCAGGGAGGTTATGATGGAGCTGTATAAAACACTAGTTAGGCCACAGCTGGAGTACTGTGTACAGTTCTGGGCACCACACTATAGGAAGGATGTGATTACACTGGAGAGGGTGCAGAGGAGATTCACCAGGATGTTGCCTGGGCTGGAGCATTTCAGCTATGAAGAAAGACTGAAAAGGCGAGGGTTATTTTCCTTGGGGCAGAGAAGGCTGAGGGGTGATAAAATTGATGTGTACAAGATTATGAGGGGCATTGATAGGTTAGATGGGAAGAAACTGTTCCCCTTAGCGGAGGGGTCAATAACCAGGGGGCATAGATTTAAGGTAAGGGGCAGGAGGTTTAGAGGGAATTTGAGGAAAAATGTTTTTCACCCAGAGTGTGGTTGGAATCTGGAACACACTGCCTGAAGAGGTGGTAGAGGCAGGAACCCTCACAACATTTAAGAAGTATTTAGATGAGCACTTGAAACGCCATAGCATACAAGGCTACGGGCCAAGTGTTGGAATATGGGATTAGAATAGTTGGGTGCTGGATGGCCGCCACAGACACAATGGGCCGAAGGGCCTGTTTCTGTGCTGTGTGACTCTGTGACCCTAAGTATAGCCAACCTTTTTAGTACCTCCCCCTCTCAATTTTTACCCCATCCATTACATCTACTGATTCTGCTTCTACTGATATTTTGTCAGATTACATTTCCTTAGTGAACAGTGATACAAAGTACTCATTAATTATATTAGCCTTGCCCTGTGCCTCTAAGCATATATTACCCTCTATGTCTCTCATGGGACCCACTCCACCTCCTACTACCTGTTTACTATTTACATGCTGGTAGAAGATATTTGGGTTTCCTTTTATGTTGCCTGCCATTCTATTCTCATATTCTCTCTTTGCCAGTCTAATTTTCCTCTTCACCTCCCCTCTCAACTTATTGTATATGGCCTGGTTCTCGCTTGAACCATTCACCTGACCTGCATCATACACCCTCATCTTTGTTCTATCATAATCACTATTTCCCTCGTCATCCTCGGAGCCCTGTTCTTGGTCCCCTTACCTTTTGTCCTCGTTGAAATTTTCCTAGCCTGTACTTGAAGCTTCTCTTCCTTAAAGGTGACCCATTGTTCTGATATATCTCTTCCTGTCAGTCTTTGGTTACATTCTACCCTGGCTAGATCCCTTCTCATCACATTGAAATTAGCCCTCTTCCAATCGAGACATCTACCTTATTTTGATCCTTGCTTTTCGACATTATGAATCTAAACCTATGATATGATCACTCTTACCCAAGTGCACCCTCATAGACACTTGGTCCACTTGGCCCACCTCATTTCCCAGCACCAGATCCAGCAATGCCTCCTTTCTATAATAAAAGCAAAATACTGCGGATGCTGGAAATCTGAAACAAAAACAAGAAATGCTGGATTCACTCAGCAGGTCTGGCAGCATCTGTGGAAAGAGAAGCAGAGTTAACGTTTCGGGTCAGTGACCCTTCTTCGGAACTGACAAATATTAGAAAAGTCACAGATTATAAACAAGTGAGGTGGGGGTTGGGCAAGAGATAACAAAGGAGAAGGTGCAGATTGGACCAGGCCACATAGCTGACCAAAAGGTCACAGAGCAAAGGCAAACAATATGTTAATGGTGTTTTGAAAGACAAAGCATTAGTACAGATTAGGTGTGAATATACTGAATATAGAACATCAGCAAGTGCAAACCTGAAGAAAAACAACCTGAAAAAAACAGTGGGTAAGCAAACTGAACAAACTCAGATGAAATGAAATAAATGCAAAAAATGTAAAAAGGAATGCAAAAAAAAGGAAGAAAAAATAACTAAAAATGACTAAAAATGAAAGTAAAGTGGGGGGCTGTCATGCTCTGAAATTATTGAACTCAATGTTCAGTCCGGCAGGCTGTAGTGTGCCTAATCGGTAGATGAGATGCTGTTCCTCGAGCTTGCGTTGATGTTCACTGGAACACTGCAGCAATCCCAGGACAGAGATGTGAGCATGAGA